>NW_024427691.1:7500-60000 GCF_017562075.2 Anopheles merus | reverse complement strand
TCACCTCACCTCATGCCTTTCCACGGGCCTATCACCCTCTATGGGAGAATGGGCCACCTTCAAGTTGAACTTGAAGTGCACAGTGCGTGATAGATAACGGACCGGTCCAGTACACGGAATCGGACAGGCACGTTTCCATGCCGTCCCTACGTGCTGAGCTTTTCCCGTTTCGCTCGCAGCTACTCAGGGAATCCCGGTTGGTTTCTCTTCCTCCCCTTATTAATATGCTTAAATTTAGGGGGTAGTCACACATCACTTGAGGCCTACGTGGTATAACCGAGACGTAAGTATTACGGCTACGCCCGTGCCGTGGGTTGATACTTGTATATGTAGGGCTAACTTAGCGTGGTAGCGCAACGCCGTGTATGGGCCACATGAGTTACAGCGACTTAGCTTTCCGAATCCCTAGACGAGCCGACTTTAGCCTGGAGAGTAGACTGCCGGTGGCCATCGGGAACGACGTAGCATTAGTTCGAACCATGCGGCTTGACACACACCACAAACCCTACGCATCAAACACCACCAACACGAAACGCATCCAACATACGCTCGAGAGTGTCCACTTTCAACGCCCGAGGACCCGCAGACGGGGACCAAGCACGTCATTATGCACAGCGACCGCCCAGTGCGTCGGATGACCCGGGCACCTTCGCGGACGGCCACTGTAGTTAACTAAATGAGACTTTGGTAATTAGTAGGCACTCAAGAATGTGTGCATCGGTCGGGATTAAACGTCCGATGCGCCATATGCGTTCAACTTATCAATGTTCATGTGTCCTGCAGTTCACATTATGACGCGCATTTAGCTGCGGTCTTCATCGATCCATGAGCCGAGTGATCCCCTGCCTAGGGTTTAAAGAGTGCCTTTCGGCGCCGAGTGGCGTAACCGCGTTCAAAGTTTGGTATGCAACACACTCGACCTGCAACAATGGGTTACTCAAACTTGTACAAGTACAAGTGTTGTCTCTTACGAGACGTCTTGATATGCTCTCTACAAAAGCGTGCGCTAGAGTAGGTACAAATTAATGCACGTCCCAGATAGTGACGATCTCTGGGAGGAAGAACCTTAAGGAACTTCCCGCACACATCAAGACTAGGGTTTGGGCGTGTCCATGCCGGCGCCGAGTACAAGTTACCGCGTTCAAAGTTTGGTAAGCAGCGCACTCGACCTCCAACACAACACGTCCCGTGTCTTGATATGCTCTCTACAAAAGCGTGCGCTAATGCAGGTACAAATTAATGTACGTCCCAGATAGTGACGATCTCTGGGAGGAAGAACCTTAAGGAACTCCCCGCACATATCAAGACTTATAGGTGAGAACGGCCAATCACCTATTTCTCTTAGTAAAACTCACAACTCATTCCTTGGGTTTGGAAGTGTCCATGTCGGTGCCGAGTACAAGTTACCGCGTTCAAAGTTTGGTAAGCAGCGCACTCGACCTCCAACATAACACTTCACGTCTTGATATGCTCTCTACAAAAGCGTGCGCTAATGCAGGTACAAATTAATGTACGTCCCAGATAGTGACGATCTCTGGGAGGAAGAACCTTAAGGAACTCCCCGCACATATCAAGACTTATAGGTAACGGCCAATTACCTGTTTCTCTTAGTAAAACTCACAACTCATTCCTTGGGTTTGGAAGTGTCCATGTCGGTGCCGAGTACAAGTTACCGCGTTCAAAGTTTGGTAAGCAGCGCACTCAACCTCCAACATAACCCTTCACGTCTTGATATGCTCTCTACAAAAGCGTGTGCCTATGTAGGTACAAATTAATGTACGTCCCAGATAGTGACGATCTCTGGGAGGAAGAACCTTAAGGAACTCCCCGCACATATCAAGAATTATAGGTAACGCTGCCAATTACCTGTTGCTCTTAGTAAAACTCACAACTCATTCCTTGGGTTTGGAAGTGTCCATGTCGGTGCCGAGTACAAGTTACCGCGTTCAAAGTTTGGTAAGCAGCGCACTCAACCTCCAACATAACCCTTCACGTCTTGATATGCTCTCTACAAAAGCGTGTGCCTATGTAGGTACAAATTAATGTACGTCCCAGATAGTGACGATCTCTGGGAGGAAGAACCTTAAGGAACTCCCCGCACATATCAAGACTTATAGGTGAGAACGGCCAATCACCTATTTCTCTTAGTAAAACTCACAACTCATTCCTTGGGTTTGGAAGTGTCCATGTCGGTGCCGAGTACAAGTTACCGCGTTCAAAGTTTGGTAAGCAGCGCACTCAACCTCCAACATAACACTTCACGTCTTGATATGCTCTCTACAAAAGCGTGCGCTAATGTAGGTACAAATGAATGTACGTCCCAGATAGTGACGATCTCTGGGAGGAAGAACCTTAAGGAACTCCCCGCACATATCAAGACTTATAGGTAACGCTGCCAATTACCTGTTTCTCTTAGTAAAACTCACAACTCATTCCTTGGGTTTGGAAGTGTCCATGTCGGTGCCGAGTACAAGTTACCGCGTTCAAAGTTTGGTAAGCAGCGCACTCAACCTCCAACATAACCCTTCACGTCTTGATATGCTCTCTACAAAAGCGTGCGCTAATGCAGGTACAAATTAATGTACGTCCCAGATAGTGACGATCTCTGGGAGGAAGAACCTTAAGGAACTCCCCGCACATATCAAGAATTATAGGTAACGCTGCCAATTACCTGTTTCTCTTAGTAAAACTCACAACTCATTCCTTGGGTTTGGAAGTGTCCATGTCGGTGCCGAGTACAAGTTACCGCGTTCAAAGTTTGGTAAGCAGCGCACTCAACCTCCAACATAACCCTTCACGTCTTGATATGCTCTCTACAAAAGCGTGCGCTATGTAGGTACAAATTAATGTACGTCCCAGATAGTGACGATCTCTGGGAGGAAGAACCTTAAGGAACTCCCCGCACATATCAAGAATTATAGGTAACGCTGCCAATTACCTGTTTCTCTTAGTAAAACTCACAACTCATTCCTTGGGTTTGGAAGTGTCCATGTCGGTGCCGAGTACAAGTTACCGCGTTCAAAGTTTGGTAAGCAGCGCACTCAACCTCCAACATAACCCTTCACGTCTTGATATGCTCTCTACAAAAGCGTGCGCTAATGCAGGTACAAATTAATGTACGTCCCAGATAGTGACGATCTCTGGGAGGAAGAACCTTAAGGAACTCCCCGCACATATCAAGAATTATAGGTAACGCTGCCAATTACCTGTTTCTCTTAGTAAAACTCACAACTCATTCCTTGGGTTTGGAAGTGTCCATGTCGGTGCCGAGTACAAGTTACCGCGTTCAAAGTTTGGTAAGCAGCGCACTCAACCTCCAACATAACCCTTCACGTCTTGATATGCTCTCTACAAAAGCGTGCGCTATGCAGGTACAAATTAATGTACGTCCCAGATAGTGACGATCTCTGGGAGGAAGAACCTTAAGGAACTCCCCGCACATATCAAGACAAATAGTTAAGAACGGCCAATCACCTGTCTCTCTGCGAGACGTGTATAAAACACTGAATATAACTCACAACTTAACCCGTAAGTAGGGAAGTGTCCATGTCGGCGCCGAGTGCAAGTTACCGCGTTCAAAGTTTGGTAAGCAGCGCACTCGACCTCCAACATAACCTTTCCCCGTCTTGATATGCTCTCTACAAAAGCGTGCGCTAATGCAGGTACAATTAATGTACGTCCCGGATAGTGACGATCTCCGGGAGGAAGAACCTTAAGGAACTCCCCGCACATATCAAGACCAATAGTTAAGAACGGCCAAGCACCAGTTAGGGAGTGCGTGTAGGCGCCGAGTACAAGTTACCGCGTTCAAAGTTTGGTATGCAACGCACTCGACCACCAACACAACACGTCCCGTCTTGATATGCTCTCTACATAAGCTTACGCAAATGCAGGTACAAATGAATGTACGTCCCGGATAGTGACGATCTCCGGGAGAGAGAACCTTAAGGAACTCCCCGCACATATCAAGACTGAGGTTTTGCCGTGCATGTCAGCGCCGAGTGCAAGTTACCGCGTTCAAAGTTTGGTAAGCAGCGCACTCGACCTCCAACATAACACTCCAACCTCGTTATAACTCATTATAACCACGTTAATGATCCTTCCGCAGGTTCACCTACGGAAACCTTGTTACGACTTTTACTTCCTCTAAATCATCAAGTTCGGTCAACTTCGGCCGTGCCAACTGCAACTCACGAAGGAATCGCGGAAGGTGTGCCTCCAGAGACCTCACTAAATAATCCATCGGTAGTAGCGACGGGCGGTGTGTACAAAGGGCAGGGACGTAATCAGCGCTAGCTAATGACTAGCACTTACTAGAAATTCCAGGTTCATGGGGACCATTGCAGTCCCCAATCCCTACTAAATGAGCATTTGGGTGATTTCCCGTTCCTCTCGGAATGGGGGCGCCATAAGGCGAGAACACGCTGCTGCTCACATTGTAGCACGCGTGCAGCCCAGAACATCTAAGGGCATCACGGACCTGTTATCGCTCAATCTCATCTTGCTAAACACAAGTTGTCCCGCTAAGCAGGGCAAACTAAGTGACGGGCACCCGTGAGGACACCCGCCACTCCTAACGTCAGGTGCGCCCGGAGGCACACTACTGACAGCGTTCTAGTTAGCTTGACTGAGTCGCGTTCGTTATCGGAATTAACCAGACAAATCATTCCACGAACTAAGAACGGCCATGCACCACTACCCTTAAGTTTGAGAAAGAGCTATCAATCTGTCTTACCTCAATAAGTTCGGACCTGGTAAGTTTTCCCGTGTTGAGTCAAATTAAGCCGCAAGCTCCACTTCTTTTTTTTTTTTTAAATTCTTCAAGAGTTCTTTATTGAGGACCATTGTTTCCCGAAAGAACCCCGCTCCTACCGGCGGGGGGTTACCACTAACGGATTTCCCCCCGCCGGGAATTCCGCCCGTTTGGGCCTTTCTCTTTATTTATTTGAATTCAAAAAACTTTTTTTTTTTCACTATTTTTCCTTTCGTGAAAGGTTTTCGTTGCCGCCTTTTTAACATTAAATATGTTCCGGTAACCGTTGTCCTTGTCCTAATCCTTGCAGGTTTCACCGTATCATCACAGAGCTGCGTCAGCGCGCGGACACGTTCGCCGATGTTACGGCAGCTCGCTCGTCATCTGTGAGGCTGCTTCTTCGTTCGGCAAGCTGGGAGCTCGGCAGCTCGTCCCGCGGGGGAGGCTGAGCCTCGACCTCCGCTTGCCGTTGCTCCAGCCGCCGCTGCCTCTCTCTCTGCCGCCGGTTAATGCGACGCCGCTCCACTTCCGCTGCAGATGGTGGTAGTCGCCCACGTCGTTGGCGACCCTGCGGAACAGCTCCTAGCACTCCGGCCCGACGCCTTTCCCGGTATTGGAGCTGCATAAAGTTACGCCGCAGTCGCCGCATCTCCATCGTGCGTGGGGAGGGAGGCAATCCCCGGCTGCGCGGGGGGATTGGCGGCTCTGGAGGGCTGACCTCCTCCTCCTCGACCTCCCCTGTCGGCTCCGCTACGTCGTGGCCGCCGTTGGCCGCTGCGCGTGCCAAATTGCAGGGACGACCTCGTTCTCGCCGAGCCGCTCCTGCCGACGCCGCTGCCGCATTCGCCGGGCGCTGCGGTTGCGCACCTCCCGTCGCCTCAGCAGTCTCCGCTCTGCCTCCGCCATGTCCACGGGCGGGCTGGCTGCTGGATCTGGCTGAGCAGCCTCAGCGACTGCCAAGGTAAGCTGCTCCTGCCGCCAGTCCTCCTGCAGCACGGAGAGGATCCGCCGAGCCGCTTGCTGGATGCGGTCCCACGACTCAGCGCTCTCCAGCAGACGACTGCCGATGTTGTCCTCGTCGACGCCGTTCAATAGTTCCGCCCGAACATCCGCGAAGCGGGGACACACGAAGAGTACGTGGGCCACCGACTCGACCGACCCTGCGCACCTGGGACAGTCCGGGGACGGAGCGAACCCGAACACATGGAGGAACTCGTGGACGAATGCGTGTCCACTGAATACCTGCGAGAGGTAGAAGTCTACCTCCCCGTGCTTCCGTCCCGTCCACAGGCGCACGTCTGGCACTTGTCGGTGGGCCCAACGTACATAGCGGCTGGTGTTCTGCGCCGCCTCGTCGTCCCACTGTTGCTGCCACAGCTGCTGTGATGCCTCCTTCTCCTCCTGGCGAATCACCTCTCGACTGCTGTCAGGGCTCAACTGCAGTCGGTTGTAGCAACGGGCGTCTTCCTTCACCAGGAGGTGGTAGGGCAGTTCTCCGGCCAAAACCACCGCTACCTCGCAGCTGGTGGAGTGGAAGGCGCTCGTGATGCCCTGGGCCAGGGGCCGTTGCACGCGGTCCAAAATCCGCCTGCACCACTGCAGGTCCGCGGCTTCTGCCCAGACGGGTGCGCCGTAGCGGATGATGGACGCGGCCACTGCGGCGAGCAGCTTCCGCTTGCTCACTTGGGGGCCGCTGTGGTTGCGCATGACGCCACGCAACGCTCGCACCACACGGAGGGCCTTGTCCGCGACCATCTCGACGTGTGGGCGCCACGACAGGTGGTCGTGAAGCATGACCCCCAAGTAGCGGATCGACCGCTTCGAGCGCACTTCCACTCCACAGATGTTAACTGGGATATTTCTATACCCGCTGCGTTTGCTCGACACCATCAGCAGCTCCGTTTTCTCCGGTGCCAGGGAGAGATGGTGCTGCATCATCCAGCCGTTGACTGCTACCACCGCTTCTTCCGTAATCGCTGCTGCGTGCTCCGGTGTTGTCCCCGCTGCCAGGATCGCAAGATCGTCGGCGAATCCCACGATGGAGGCGCCCTCAGGGAGCTCTACGGCTAGCACGCCGTCGTACATAATGTTCCACAATGTGGGGCCCAATATGGACCCCTGTGGAACACCTGCCGATACTCGGCGGGTAACCGGCCCGTCCGCCGTGTCGTACGTGAGCTCCCTGTCGGCGAAGTAGTCCTGCAGTATGCGGCACAACTGCACGGGGACTCCCTTCGCCTGGAGCGCCTCGGCGATGCTCTGCCAGCTAGCCGTATTGAACGCGTTACGGACGTCCAGGGCCACAACCATGAGGCAGCGCCGGTCACGGTTGTTTGTCCTTCCAAAGGACTTCGCCCTTCGTCCCGCGTCCACGACTTGCTGTATAGCCTGCAGAGTCGATCGCCCTCGCCGGAATCCGAACTGCTGCTCAGACAGTTGCGGACTCTCTGGATCCTCGATATATTCGTTGAGCCGGTTCAATAGCAGCCGCTCCAAAGCCTTGCCCGTATTGTCTAGCAGGCAAATCGGGCGAAAGGACGACGGTTCGCCCGGTGACTTGCCTGGCTTTGGCAGGAGCACCAGTCGCTGCTTTTTCCACGGCTGCGGAAAGCAGGACGTGTCCAGGCACTCCTGAAACACCCGGCGGAAGGGCTCCGGTTGCTGCCTGAGAGCGACCGTAAGGGCGGCGTTCGGTACTCCATCAAGCCCAGGAGCCTTCCGCGGGTGCATGCTGGCTGCTATATTCTCCAGCTCGGTCAGGCCGATCGATCGGAGCGGCGCCATGTTGCCAACTCGGAGATCAGGCCACTCTACCGGCGGATGAACCGGGAACAAGGCGTCGACAATTCGCCGCAGTTCTGCTGGATCGCGTTCCGGGGCTGAGCGGGCCGCCTGGAACCAGTGGAAGACCTTCCGGAAAAAGTTTCCGGTTTCATCCTCCCTGATCGACAGCAAGAACCGGTCGAACGCCTCGTTCTTACTCAAACGAATAGCCTTCCGAAGGCTCTCTCTGGCAGCTAAGAGTTCCGTATGGAGCTGCTCTTCCGGCGGGATTGTTCTCCTCGCCATCTGCTCCTTTCTGGAGAGCTCGTCGATCATTGCCTGGATCGCCGGAGTCCACCAGTAAGCTGGCCGACCTGTGTGGTCCTGCGCTGGGAAGACCCGCGACATCGTCTCGTCGCAAACGCTGGTCAGCGACTCAACCAAGCTTTCGACGCTGTTAGCTTGACGGGCGAACCCAATCATGGCCAGCGCTTTCCCGAAAAGCTGGGAGTCAAACTGACTGGTCTTCCAGCGCGTACCGGCGTTGCTTACACGGGCCGGGCGCTGTCCACGCCGTGCTGCCCGATCCCTCGTTGGTGGTGGACTCACGCCAACCTCGTACCGGACGTATCGGTGGTCGCTCAGCGTAACCACGTCGGGCACGCGCCAGCCTCGGGCGCTGTCTTCGCGCGGGTCGAGACGGCTTATCGCACTGCTGGCGAATGAAACGTCCGGTCGGCTGGGCGGGAACCGAGTTGTGCCCACTCGGTTCCCCTTGAACGTTGGTAGGCAGTCTGCCTTGTTCAGTAGCACCAGCCCGAGGTTGTCCGCCAACTGGAGAAGCTCCAAGCCCTTCGGGCAAGTCCTGCTGCTTCCCCAGTCAAGGTGCATGGCGTTGAAATCGCCGGCCAGGAGAACCCGGCTGCACCCGCGGACGATCAGGTCAATTTTCTCCATAACACTCCGGAACTCGGGGACTCCCGTCTGCGGCGACACGTAGCAGCTCACAATTGTTACTCCTCCCACGTCGGCAGCAACCACACCGAGGGTCTGACGGTGCCTGATACGCTGTATCGGCAGCCGGTTGCCGTTGGCGACGATGGCAACCGTCTTACTCTCGTCCGTCACCCAATTGCCGTTATTGCGCGGTACGCAATAGGGCTCGGACAAGAGCAGAACGTCGAGACCCTCGGTAGTCATCACGTGCAACGCCAGGTCCTGGGCGTTTTCACAATGATTGGAGTTGAACTGCAGGATGTTCAGCATTGTGATGGCGGTCCTTTGCACATGGGGGCGGCGATGCGATGTGGGCCGCCGCAGACAATGCACTTCGGGTCCGAAGTGCATGACGCCGCTCGATGATCAGCAGCTCCGCAGCGCAGGCACAGGCTGGATCGATCCCCGCCGGTGCATTCTGTTGTGGTATGGCCGCGCTCCAAGCAGCGGAAACAGCGAACCGCGCTTCGCTGCTGTTTTGGCGCGCTGCGCACCAGGCACGCCGAGTATCCAACAAGGATACGTTTGTCCGCCAGAAGGTCAGCGTCCCTCCGTGGAAGTCGGACACGGGCACGCTGCGTCCCATCACGACGCTCCCACAACGACGTGGTTGCTGCAACTACTGTGCGTTCCAGCGCCCGCTGCAGGCCGCGTTCCACATCCTCTTTTGTGGCCAACATGTCGATGCCGGTAATCATCACCTCGGCCATCTCCGTGATGATCCGGCCAGTGGCCAAATCACCGACCTCCTCCTGGATGCGCTGCAGCAGCACAGCGGCATCTGCATCCTTGTTGAGTGTAAGGCGAAGGAAGTCGCGGGTCGTGCGGTAGCCCTGATGCACGCACTTGTTCTCCTCCGCCAGGCGCTGATTCAGGCGGATCTTTTCGAAGAGCGCCTTGTAAGAGCAGCCCTCGGCCGGCTCAAAGATGAGCTGGTCCTGCCGAGGGCGTGCTGGACGCCGTCGCTCCTGGCGCAACTGTTCGTTGCGCTGCGCCTGTACAGCAGTTGGCCGCTGCTGGTGTTGTTGCTGCTGCTGCGTGCCTGCGACCGCCTGTCGCTGTGGCTGGCGCTGCTGCTGCTGTTGTTGCGGCTGTCGCTGCTGCTGTTGCTGCTGCTGTTGTTGCTGCTGCTGCTGCTGCCGCTGATGTTGTTGCTGCTGCTGCTGCTGCTGCTGCTGAGGGGGCGGCCGGGGCTTCCCCTTGGCCATTCCGCGGTATCTGCGGCGAACAACATCGGCGAAGCTGGGCTGCTCCAACTGCCGATTGTTTTCCCCCGTCGACTCCTGGGGGGCCCGCGAGGATACCGCCGCCATCATAGCAAGCTCCACTTCTTGTGGTGCCCTTCCGTCAATTCCTTTAAGTTTCAACTTTGCAACCATACTTCCCCCGGAACCCGATTTTGGTTTCCCGGAAGCTACTGAGAGCACCGAAGGTAGGTAGCGTCTCCCAATTGCTAATTGGCATCGTTTACGGTTAGAACTAGGGCGGTATCTAATCGCCTTCGATCCTCTAACTTTCGTTCTTGATTAATGAAAGCATCCTTGGCAAACGCTTTCGCTTCTGTGGGTCCTACGACGGTCTACGAATTTCACCTCTCGCGCCGTAATACCAATGCCCCCGACTACTTCTGTTAATCATTACCTCTTGGTCTATTACAAACCAACGAAACCACTCAGACCGAGGTCATGTTCCATTATTCCATGCAAAATTATTCTCGGCCAACGCCGGCCCCGGAGGACCGGACGCTTTGAACTAGCCTGCTTTGAGCACTCTAATTTGTTCAAGGTAAACGAGAGTTCCCGGGCACCATGAAGCTGGGTCGAACAAGACCTTGACCGACGAGGTCGCGGCGACAAGTTCTGACCCGTCACGGAGTAGAACGCCCAGGTACACCATTGTGAGTCGCAGCCGCGAGCGCGTACACGGACGGTCCCAACCGAGAGGCCGGGCGCCCGCGACGGACGCGAGTCTGGACGGGGTATCAACTTCGAACGTTTTAACCGCAACAACTTTAATATACGCTAGTGGAGCTGGAATTACCGCGGCTGCTGGCACCAGACTTGCCCTCCACTTGATCCTTGCAAAAGGATTTATGCTCAACTCATTCCAATTATGGACCATCGTTAGAGAGGTCCATATTGTTATTTCTCGTCACTACCTCCCCGTGCCGGGATTGGGTAATTTACGCGCCTGCTGCCTTCCTTGGATGTGGTAGCCATTTCTCAGGCTCCCTCTCCGGAATCGAACCCTGATTCCCCGTTACCCGTCGCAACCATGGTAGTCCTCTACACTACCATCAATAGTTGATAGGGCAGACATTTGAAAGATCTGTCGTCAGTCGCAAGCGACCGTACGATCGGCATCCTTATCCAGATTTCAACTCAAAGCGCCCGGAGGCGATTGGTTTAACTAATAAGTGCACCAGTTCCGCCGACCCGGAGGCCAACAGTCCCGGCATAATGCATGTATTAGCTCTGGCTTTTCCACAGTTATCCAAGTAACTGTTTGGATGAGGATCTTGTAAATTATAGCTGTTATACTGAGCCTTATGCGGTTTCACTTTCTAGGAAGCTTGTACTTAGACATGCATGGCTTAACCTTTGAGACGAGCGTATATCACTGGTAGGATCAACCAGAATTCGAGTCAATTGCTTGAACACGAACTACACTCTTGATCACGCGAGGCGCAAGTCCCCCGTGACCACCGAGATTTGTTCTCTGACGCCGGAGCGTCGTTGGCGCCACTCGCTAAGGCACAAGCAGGCAACGTCGGATGCATTGCACACGGCTAGCGGATCTCTCTGCACTGCGTCGGGGGTGTCCCCCCAACGTCTGTCTGGAGACATTGCTAGGCCGGTACGGCACTCTGCGCACTCTTGCTTGACCTCTTTGAGCAACGGGCCTCTAAGCGGGGGTGTATGCTGGTACGACATCGACTGGTACATTGCACTCACTAACGATCTCTCTGCACTGCATGTCACTCACAACCACCGTGACGGGAGACTTTGCTAGCTTGTACGATACTCTGCGCATGCCCGTACGTTGCACATCGACTGGTACATTGCACGCACTAACGATCTCTCTGCACTGCATGGGACTCTCAACCACCGTGACGGGAGACTTTGCTAGTTCGTACGATACTCTGCGCATGCGCGAACACAACACTTCGACTGGTACATTGCACGCACTAACGATCTCTCTGCACTGCATGGTACTCATTACTTTACCACCGTGACGGGAGACTTTGCTAGTTCGTACGATACTCTGCGCATGTGTATATGTTTAGCAACCCAACCAACTTGAGCACCTAGGGGAAGTTGTGATGCCATCTGAACACCCACCGACTGATGCATTGAACGGCTAAAGTTGACCTTCAATCCGAACTGGCACTCTGCGGCGTGGAGGCAGTTGCGCGACCACTCCTATCCCAAACCAACAAAGCAAGGTGTATCCTACGTGCTCGCTACAAGCACACCACGACGGGACACATTGAACGGTTCAGCGATCTCTCTGCACTAGTGGAATGATACCACCGTGATACGGGAGACTTTGCTACAGCGGCTTCTCTGCACTGCTGGGCTACCACCAATGTGACGGGAGACATTGCTAGCGGTCACTCTGCACTAGTGGAAGAACTCCACCGTGATACGGGAGACATTGCTAACGGTCACTCTGCACAGGTGCCAATACCACCTCGTGACGGGAAACATTGCTGAAAGCGGCTTCTCTGCACTGCTGGGCTACCACCAATGTGACGGGAGACATTGCTAGCGGTCACTCTGCACTAGTGGAAGAACTCCACCGTGATACGGGAGACATTGCTAACGGTCACTCTGCACAGGTGCCAATACCACCTCGTGACGGGAAACATTGCTTTAAACCGAACGGCATCTCTGCGCGTGAACTTGCAACTTGCACCCCAACTTGTTACATCTGGTCGAACGGGTGCGCACGACGGGACACATTGCACGGTTCAGCGATCTCTCTGCACTAGTGGAAGAACTCCACCGTGATACGGGAGACTTTGCTACAGCGGCTTCTCTGCACTACTGGGCTACCACCTTGTGACGGGAGACATTGCTAGCGGTCACTCTGCACTAGTGGAAGAACTCCACCGTGATACGGGAGACATTGCTAACGGTCACTCTGCACAGGTGCCAATACCACCTCGTGACGGGAAACATTGCTGAAAGCGGCTTCTCTGCACTGCTGGGCTACCACCTTGTGACGGGAGACATTGCTAGCGGTCACTCTGCACTAGTGGAAGAACTCCACCGTGATACGGGAGACATTGCTAACGGTCACTCTGCACAGGTGCCAATACCACCTCGTGACGGGAAACATTGCTTTAAACCGAACGGCATCTCTGCGCGCATACACCCCAACAACACTAGACGAACATTGTCTTTGGCTACTCCGATCGGTATACATGATTATGACGGATACATTGAATGGCTATAGTGGGTTGGGTTGAAATTACCGCGGCTGCATTTTTGTTAAAACTGTAAACCGTACGGTGTCCTTCTAACAGGCGGATACCTTTGTACGGCTACAGAGTTGAATTACCCGGCTGCGTTTTGACCACTATAGTCCAATCGGTACTCTGCACTCTCATGTATACTAATGTTTCACTTGGATACACCCCACTGTTTTGTCCTACGGGCGTGTAAGCTCTCCACGACGGGATGCATTGATTGGTTCAGCGATCTTTCTGCACTTCGTGGATCTACTCCTTCGATGTGTCGGGAAACATTGCTAGCGGTCACTCTGCACTAGTGGAAGAACCCCACCGTGATACGGGAGACATTGCTAACGGTTACTCTGCACCTCGTCGAGTTACCACCGTGTGTCGGAAGACTTTGCTCCTGAGTCTCTCTGCACTGCGTAAGCTACCGCCGTGTGTCGGGAAGCATTGCTAGCGGTCACTCTGCACTAGTGGAATGATACCACCGTGATACGGGAGACATTGCTAACGGCTACTCTGCACTTCGCGGACCTGCTTACTCTGTGACGGGAGACTTGCTAGCGGCTTCTCTGCACTACTGGGCTACCACCAATGTGACGGGAGACATTGCTAGCGGTCACTCTGCACTAGTGGTAGAACACCACCGTGATACGGGAGACATTGCTAACGGTCACTCTGCACAGGTGCCAATACCACCTTGTGACGGGAAACATTGCTAGAAACCGATCGGCATCTCTGCGCGATTACTTGAACACACCCCCAACTTAGTCAACTGTTAAACTTTTTCGTAATCACGGCGGGACACATTGCTCGAGCTCTAACGGACCTCTGCACGCATGAAACATGGTGGCGGGAATCATTGCTAGAACCGAACGGCGCCTCTGCGCGATGTACAAGCTCAACAGGAACCTCGTATCGGCTGCCGAGCCGGAGCTCGAACAACTTGGACTATCACCTCTAATTATATCAACTCACACCTCCCCCGAGGGTTCCGCAGAATTGCTTCTGGGTCCCCTTATCGTTAATTGCGATTCGTGTTTGCATTACACTACATTGAGCTATTCCAACTTGTTTATCCGCATGGCGAACATTTGCTGCATAGAACATTTAAGTTCCACTTTGCTCTCCCCTACGTGGGTCTGAGCTTCGCTCTCAGGGAAAGTTATGCCACATTTGGTAAGGGAAACCCGGTTTCATCACGCTATTTTACCTGCACCATGACCCCAGACACATTTGTTCAATGGATTAGATCCAAGGAACGCCGACAAACCATGCACCACTACCCTTAATAGCTCATCGAGCTTAGCGTGAATCCTTCGAGTTTCCCTAAAAAGTTCGATTGGTCTTGCAGTGTTTAAAGACAACGAAGCTTAGTTTCAAGCATGCATTTAATATACGCTTACGAAAACCTCTTAAACTGTTACGACTTTTATGCTTGAAACCACCACGACGAAGTCTTAGGGTCCGTAGACCCGTGATGTACCGCTCCAGGGAGCTTTTTGAAAGGTTGGGTAGGTCCTTTCAGGGTCCGTAGACCCTCTACGCTGCCAGTTCTCAGCGTAAGAGTACAGCAAACTAGCCAGCTACTGTCTCTTCATAGGTCCGAAGACCCAAAAATATATTTGCTACTGACCACCTTAAGCGATGCTGGGGTGTCTGTAATTTTCGAGATTTTGTCCCCGGGACACCTAGTCCGGGGCATAAGCCGTGTACTACAAGGCCTAATTTTACTCTAATATACGCATATCAACTCGAAATCATAGGTTAAGATCATCGGCAGACACCACCAGACACCACTTTTGCTTCATAAGTTCGGACTATGGTCATACGACGAACTAAATCGGGGAGGGGACGTATGACCCAAATGGGGGCCGAAATGACCCACCGACACCTCAAACCATGCTCCTACGACAAAATAGAGGTAAAAACTACGATTTGGTGAAATTTTCATTTTTGACCTCGGAGCAAGGTACCCTCCCTATAGTAGGCAATGAACAAATGATCATGTTCCCAGGAGGGCAAAAGTTGGGAACTCGAGAGGAAAGCGCTAATGGCGCGCCTTACCTAGGGGCCCGTAGAGTAAAAAGGGTACCCCCAAAAAAGTTGTTGTTTGACGTTCTGGTTTCACTTTTCATCATCTAAAATGCGTTTTCTACACGTTTTCAGTGATTTTGGCGAAAAAAAATTTTTTGACTACTCGAGCTCTCCGGCCCGTTCGGTGACCATTTTTTGACAAAAGCTAGGGAGCTGCCCCTAGGTTTGGGGTGTCACAAAATTTTGAAAAGTGGTCAAAAAACCACTATCCAGAATCGGATGTAGAATCATTAGACGAACTTAAAATTGTTCTACGACCCATGTCTGCGACGTTTAGTTTTCGAGTTATGGCCCGCCGTAGGTCTGACGGAGAACTTTTGCTAAGCGCACTTTGATGTTTGTATGAAAAAGTACCCTACCTAGGGACGCGTAGAGCAAATTGGTACCCCCGGGCATGTTGTCGGTTGACTTTCTGGTTGCACTTTTCATCATCTAGGGTGTGTTTCTGACACGTTTTGAGGGTTTTTAGCGAAAAAAATTTTTTTGACTACTCGAGCTCTCCGGCCCGTTCGGTGCACTTTTTTGCAAAAAGCTAGGGAGCTGTCCCTAGGTTCGGGGTGTCACAAAATGATGAAAAGTGGTCAAAAAACCACTATCCAGAATCGGATAGAGAATGATTAGACGAGCTTAAAATTGTTCTACGACCCATGTCTGCGACGTTTAGTATTCGAGTTATGGCCCGCCGTAGGTCTGACCGAGCAATTTTTGTTCCGCGCACTTTGTGCACCGTGCACATTGATGTTTGTATGAAAAAGTACCCTACCTAGGGACGCGTAGAGCAAATTGGTACCCCCGGGCATGTTGTCGGTTGACTTTCTGGTTGCACTTTTCATCATCTAGGGTGTGTTTCTGACACGTTTTGAGGGTTTTTAGCGAAAAAAATTTTTTTGACTACTCGAGCTCTCCGGCCCGTTCGGTGCACTTTTTTGCAAAAAGCTAGGGAGCTGTCCCTAGGTTCGGGGTGTCACAAAATGATGAAAAGTGGTCAAAAAACCACTATCCAGAATCGGATAGAGAATGATTAGACGAGCTTAAAATTGTTCTACGACCCATGTCTGCGACGTTTAGTATTCGAGTTATGGCCCGCCGTAGGTCTGACCGAGCAATTTTTGTTCCGCGCACTTTGTGCACCGTGCACATTGATGTTTGTATGAAAAAGTACCCTACCTAGGGACGCGTAGAGCATATTGGTACCCCCGGGCATGTTGTCGGTTGACTTTCTGGTTGCACTTTTCATCATCTAGGGTGTGTTTCTGACACGTTTTGAGGGTTTTTAGCGAAAAAAATTTTTTTGACTACTCGAGCTCTCCGGCCCGTTCGGTGCACTTTTTTGCAAAAAGCTAGGGAGCTGTCCCTAGGTTCGGGGTGTCACAAAATGATGAAAAGTGGTCAAAAAACCACTATCCAGAATCGGATAGAGAATGATTAGACGAGCTTAAAATTGTTCTACGACCCATGTCTGCGACGTTTAGTATTCGAGTTATGGCCCGCCGTAGGTCTGACCGAGCAATTTTTGTTCCGCGCACTTTGTGCACCGTGCACATTGATGTTTGTATGAAAAAGTACCCTACCTAGGGACGCGTAGAGCAAATTGGTACCCCCGGGCATGTTGTCGGTTGACTTTCTGGTTGCACTTTTCATCATCTAGGGTGTGTTTCTGACACGTTTTGAGGGTTTTTAGCGAAAAAAATTTTTTTGACTACTCGAGCTCTCCGGCCCGTTCGGTGCACTTTTTTGCAAAAAGCTAGGGAGCTGTCCCTAGGTTCGGGGTGTCACAAAATGATGAAAAGTGGTCAAAAAACCACTATCCAGAATCGGATAGAGAATGATTAGACGAGCTTAAAATTGTTCTACGACCCATGTCTGCGACGTTTAGTATTCGAGTTATGGCCCGCCGTAGGTCTGACCGAGCAATTTTTGTTCCGCGCACTTTGTGCACCGTGCACATTGATGTTTGTATGAAAAAGTACCCTACCTAGGGACGCGTAGAGCAAATTGGTACCCCCGGGCATGTTGTCGGTTGACTTTCTGGTTGCACTTTTCATCATCTAGGGTGTGTTTCTGACACGTTTTGAGGGTTTTTAGCGAAAAAAATTTTTTTGACTACTCGAGCTCTCCGGCCCGTTCGGTGCACTTTTTTGCAAAAAGCTAGGGAGCTGTCCCTAGGTTCGGGGTGTCACAAAATGATGAAAAGTGGTCAAAAAACCACTATCCAGAATCGGATAGAGAATGATTAGACGAGCTTAAAATTGTTCTACGACCCATGTCTGCGACGTTTAGTATTCGAGTTATGGCCCGCCGTAGGTCTGACCGAGCAATTTTTGTTCCGCGCACTTTGTGCACCGTGCACATTGATGTTTGTATGAAAAAGTACCCTACCTAGGGACGCGTAGAGCAAATTGGTACCCCCGGGCATGTTGTCGGTTGACTTTCTGGTTGCACTTTTCATCATCTAGGGTGTGTTTCTGACACGTTTTGAGGGTTTTTAGCGAAAAAAATTTTTTTGACTACTCGAGCTCTCCGGCCCGTTCGGTGCACTTTTTTGCAAAAAGCTAGGGAGCTGTCCCTAGGTTCGGGGTGTCACAAAATGATGAAAAGTGGTCAAAAAACCACTATCCAGAATCGGATAGAGAATGATTAGACGAGCTTAAAATTGTTCTACGACCCATGTCTGCGACGTTTAGTATTCGAGTTATGGCCCGCCGTAGGTCTGACCGAGCAATTTTTGTTCCGCGCACTTTGTGCACCGTGCACATTGATGTTTGTATGAAAAAGTACCCTACCTAGGGACGCGTAGAGCAAATTGGTACCCCCGGGCATGTTGTCGGTTGACTTTCTGGTTGCACTTTTCATCATCTAGGGTGTGTTTCTGACACGTTTTGAGGGTTTTTAGCGAAAAAAATTTTTTTGACTACTCGAGCTCTCCGGCCCGTTCGGTGCACTTTTTTGCAAAAAGCTAGGGAGCTGTCCCTAGGTTCGGGGTGTCACAAAATGATGAAAAGTGGTCAAAAAACCACTATCCAGAATCGGATAGAGAATGATTAGACGAGCTTAAAATTGTTCTACGACCCATGTCTGCGACGTTTAGTATTCGAGTTATGGCCCGCCGTAGGTCTGACCGAGCAATTTTTGTTCCGCGCACTTTGTGCACCGTGCACATTGATGTTTGTATGAAAAAGTACCCTACCTAGGGACGCGTAGAGCAAATTGGTACCCCCGGGCATGTTGTCGGTTGACTTTCTGGTTGCACTTTTCATCATCTAGGGTGTGTTTCTGACACGTTTTGAGGGTTTTTAGCGAAAAAAATTTTTTTGACTACTCGAGCTCTCCGGCCCGTTCGGTGCACTTTTTTGCAAAAAGCTAGGGAGCTGTCCCTAGGTTCGGGGTGTCACAAAATGATGAAAAGTGGTCAAAAAACCACTATCCAGAATCGGATAGAGAATGATTAGACGAGCTTAAAATTGTTCTACGACCCATGTCTGCGACGTTTAGTATTCGAGTTATGGCCCGCCGTAGGTCTGACCGAGCAATTTTTGTTCCGCGCACTTTGTGCACCGTGCACATTGATGTTTGTATGAAAAAGTACCCTACCTAGGGACGCGTAGAGCAAATTGGTACCCCCGGGCATGTTGTCGGTTGACTTTCTGGTTGCACTTTTCATCATCTAGGGTGTGTTTCTGACACGTTTTGAGGGTTTTTAGCGAAAAAAATTTTTTTGACTACTCGAGCTCTCCGGCCCGTTCGGTGCACTTTTTTGCAAAAAGCTAGGGAGCTGTCCCTAGGTTCGGGGTGTCACAAAATGATGAAAAGTGGTCAAAAAACCACTATCCAGAATCGGATAGAGAATGATTAGACGAGCTTAAAATTGTTCTACGACCCATGTCTGCGACGTTTAGTATTCGAGTTATGGCCCGCCGTAGGTCTGACCGAGCAATTTTTGTTCCGCGCACTTTGTGCACCGTGCACATTGATGTTTGTATGAAAAAGTACCCTACCTAGGGACGCGTAGAGCAAATTGGTACCCCCGGGCATGTTGTCGGTTGACTTTCTGGTTGCACTTTTCATCATCTAGGGTGTGTTTCTGACACGTTTTGAGGGTTTTTAGCGAAAAAAATTTTTTTGACTACTCGAGCTCTCCGGCCCGTTCGGTGCACTTTTTTGCAAAAAGCTAGGGAGCTGTCCCTAGGTTCGGGGTGTCACAAAATGATGAAAAGTGGTCAAAAAACCACTATCCAGAATCGGATAGAGAATGATTAGACGAGCTTAAAATTGTTCTACGACCCATGTCTGCGACGTTTAGTATTCGAGTTATGGCCCGCCGTAGGTCTGACCGAGCAATTTTGTACTGAAATGTATGGCGGATATATTATTACTCAAACAACATTGCCTTGTATCGTGTCCTACTTGGTCGGCACGGTAAGTATCGACTATAACAAGATTAAATGGATTGAGTGATAACATTTTAAGCCCATTTCCTAAGCCGTGCACCAAAATTGTGTACCGATCAGGGAAAGTACACTACGTACGCGTTCATGGATGTCCATGTTGGTACAAGTTGCCGGTCAGGATAGCCGTGCACCAAAATTGTGTACCGATCAGGGAAAGTACAACACGGAGGGCGCAGCCCGAGCGTACGCGTTCATGGATGTCCATGTTGGTACACATGCACCAAAATTGTGTACCGATCAGGGAAAGTACACTACGTACGCGTTCATGGATGTCCATGTTGGTACAAGTTGCCGGTCAGGATAGCCGTGCACCAAAATTGTGTACCGATCAGGGAAAGTACAACACGGAGGGCGCAGCCCGAGCGTACGCGTTCATGGATGTCCATGTTGGTACACATGCACCAAAATTGTGTACCGATCAGGGAAAGTACAACACGGAGGGCGCAGCCCGAGCGTACGCGTTCATGGATGTCCATGTTGGTACACATGCACCAAAATTGTGTACCGATCAGGGAAAGTACACTACGTACGCGTTCATGGATGTCCATGTTGGTACAAGTTGCCGGTCAGGATAGCCGTGCACCAAAATTGTGTACCGATCAGGGAAAGTACAACACGGAGGGCGCAGCCCGAGCGTACGCGTTCATGGATGTCCATGTTGGTACACATGCACCAAAATTGTGTACCGATCAGGGAAAGTACAACACGGAGGGCGCAGCCCGAGCGTACGCGTTCATGGATGTCCATGTTGGTACACATGCACCAAAATTGTGTACCGATCAGGGAAAGTACACTACGTACGCGTTCATGGATGTCCATGTTGGTACAAGTTGCCGGTCAGGATAGCCGTGCACCAAAATTGTGTACCGATCAGGGAAAGTACAACACGGAGGGCGCAGCCCGAGCGTACGCGTTCATGGATGTCCATGTTGGTACACATGCACCAAAATTGTGTACCGATCAGGGAAAGTACAACACGGAGGGCGCAGCCCGAGCGTACGCGTTCATGGATGTCCATGTTGGTACACATGCACCAAAATTGTGTACCGATCAGGGAAAGTACACTACGTACGCGTTCATGGATGTCCATGTTGGTACAAGTTGCCGGTCAGGATAGCCGTGCACCAAAATTGTGTACCGATCAGGGAAAGTACAACACGGAGGGCGCAGCCCGAGCGTACGCGTTCATGGATGTCCATGTTGGTACACATGCACCAAAATTGTGTACCGATCAGGGAAAGTACAACACGGAGGGCGCAGCCCGAGCGTACGCGTTCATGGATGTCCATGTTGGTACACATGCACCAAAATTGTGTACCGATCAGGGAAAGTACACTACGTACGCGTTCATGGATGTCCATGTTGGTACAAGTTGCCGGTCAGGATAGCCGTGCACCAAAATTGTGTACCGATCAGGGAAAGTACAACACGGAGGGCGCAGCCCGAGCGTACGCGTTCATGGATGTCCATGTTGGTACACATGCACCAAAATTGTGTACCGATCAGGGAAAGTACAACACGGAGGGCGCAGCCCGAGCGTACGCGTTCATGGATGTCCATGTTGGTACACATGCACCAAAATTGTGTACCGATCAGGGAAAGTACACTACGTACGCGTTCATGGATGTCCATGTTGGTACAAGTTGCCGGTCAGGATAGCCGTGCACCAAAATTGTGTACCGATCAGGGAAAGTACAACACGGAGGGCGCAGCCCGAGCGTACGCGTTCATGGATGTCCATGTTGGTACACATGCACCAAAATTGTGTACCGATCAGGGAAAGTACAACACGGAGGGCGCAGCCCGAGCGTACGCGTTCATGGATGTCCATGTTGGTACACATGCACCAAAATTGTGTACCGATCAGGGAAAGTACACTACGTACGCGTTCATGGATGTCCATGTTGGTACACATGCACCAAAATTGTGTACCGATCAGGGAAAGTACACTACGTACGCGTTCATGGATGTCCATGTTGGTACAAGTTGCCGGTCAGGATAGCCGTGCACCAAAATTGTGTACCGATCAGGGAAAGTACAACACGGAGGGCGCAGCCCGAGCGTACGCGTTCATGGATGTCCATGTTGGTACACATGCACCAAAATTGTGTACCGATCAGGGAAAGTACAACACGGAGGGCGCAGCCCGAGCGTACGCGTTCATGGATGTCCATGTTGGTACACATGCACCAAAATTGTGTACCGATCAGGGAAAGTACAACACGGAGGGCGCAGCCCGAGCGTACGCGTTCATGGATGTCCATGTTGGTACACATGCACCAAAATTGTGTACCGATCAGGGAAAGTACACTACGTACGCGTTCATGGATGTCCATGTTGGTACAAGTTGCCGGTCAGGATAGCCGTGCACCAAAATTGTGTACCGATCAGGGAAAGTACAACACGGAGGGCGCAGCCCGAGCGTACGCGTTCATGGATGTCCATGTTGGTACACATGCACCAAAATTGTGTACCGATCAGGGAAAGTACAACACGGAGGGCGCAGCCCGAGCGTACGCGTTCATGGATGTCCATGTTGGTACACATGCACCAAAATTGTGTACCGATCAGGGAAAGTACACTACGTACGCGTTCATGGATGTCCATGTTGGTACAAGTTGCCGGTCAGGATAGCCGTGCACCAAAATTGTGTACCGATCAGGGAAAGTACAACACGGAGGGCGCAGCCCGAGCGTACGCGTTCATGGATGTCCATGTTGGTACACATGCACCAAAATTGTGTACCGATCAGGGAAAGTACAACACGGAGGGCGCAGCCCGAGCGTACGCGTTCATGGATGTCCATGTTGGTACACATGCACCAAAATTGTGTACCGATCAGGGAAAGTACAACACGGAGGGCGCAGCCCGAGCGTACGCGTTCATGGATGTCCATGTTGGTACACATGCACCAAAATTGTGTACCGATCAGGGAAAGTACACTACGTACGCGTTCATGGATGTCCATGTTGGTACAAGTTGCCGGTCAGGATAGCCGTGCACCAAAATTGTGTACCGATCAGGGAAAGTACAACACGGAGGGCGCAGCCCGAGCGTACGCGTTCATGGATGTCCATGTTGGTACACATGCACCAAAATTGTGTACCGATCAGGGAAAGTACAACACGGAGGGCGCAGCCCGAGCGTACGCGTTCATGGATGTCCATGTTGGTACACATGCACCAAAATTGTGTACCGATCAGGGAAAGTACACTACGTACGCGTTCATGGATGTCCATGTTGGTACAAGTTGCCGGTCAGGATAGCCGTGCACCAAAATTGTGTACCGATCAGGGAAAGTACAACACGGAGGGCGCAGCCCGAGCGTACGCGTTCATGGATGTCCATGTTGGTACACATGCACCAAAATTGTGTACCGATCAGGGAAAGTACACTACGTACGCGTTCATGGATGTCCATGTTGGTACAAGTTGCCGGTCAGGATAGCCGTGCACCAAAATTGTGTACCGATCAGGGAAAGTACAACACGGAGGGCGCAGCCCGAGCGTACGCGTTCATGGATGTCCATGTTGGTACACATGCACCAAAATTGTGTACCGATCAGGGAAAGTACACTACGTACGCGTTCATGGATGTCCATGTTGGTACAAGTTGCCGGTCAGGATAGCCGTGCACCAAAATTGTGTACCGATCAGGGAAAGTACAACACGGAGGGCGCAGCCCGAGCGTACGCGTTCATGGATGTCCATGTTGGTACACATGCACCAAAATTGTGTACCGATCAGGGAAAGTACACTACGTACGCGTTCATGGATGTCCATGTTGGTACAAGTTGCCGGTCAGGATAGCCGTGCACCAAAATTGTGTACCGATCAGGGAAAGTACAACACGGAGGGCGCAGCCCGAGCGTACGCGTTCATGGATGTCCATGTTGGTACACATGCACCAAAATTGTGTACCGATCAGGGAAAGTACAACACGGAGGGCGCAGCCCGAGCGTACGCGTTCATGGATGTCCATGTTGGTACACATGCACCAAAATTGTGTACCGATCAGGGAAAGTACACTACGTACGCGTTCATGGATGTCCATGTTGGTACAAGTTGCCGGTCAGGATAGCCGTGCACCAAAATTGTGTACCGATCAGGGAAAGTACAACACGGAGGGCGCAGCCCGAGCGTACGCGTTCATGGATGTCCATGTTGGTACACATGCACCAAAATTGTGTACCGATCAGGGAAAGTACAACACGGAGGGCGCAGCCCGAGCGTACGCGTTCATGGATGTCCATGTTGGTACACATGCACCAAAATTGTGTACCGATCAGGGAAAGTACACTACGTACGCGTTCATGGATGTCCATGTTGGTACAAGTTGCCGGTCAGGATAGCCGTGCACCAAAATTGTGTACCGATCAGGGAAAGTACAACACGGAGGGCGCAGCCCGAGCGTACGCGTTCATGGATGTCCATGTTGGTACACATGCACCAAAATTGTGTACCGATCAGGGAAAGTACAACACGGAGGGCGCAGCCCGAGCGTACGCGTTCATGGATGTCCATGTTGGTACACATGCACCAAAATTGTGTACCGATCAGGGAAAGTACAACACGGAGGGCGCAGCCCGAGCGTACGCGTTCATGGATGTCCATGTTGGTACACATGCACCAAAATTGTGTACCGATCAGGGAAAGTACACTACGTACGCGTTCATGGATGTCCATGTTGGTACAAGTTGCCGGTCAGGATAGCCGTGCACCAAAATTGTGTACCGATCAGGGAAAGTACAACACGGAGGGCGCAGCCCGAGCGTACGCGTTCATGGATGTCCATGTTGGTACACATGCACCAAAATTGTGTACCGATCAGGGAAAGTACAACACGGAGGGCGCAGCCCGAGCGTACGCGTTCATGGATGTCCATGTTGGTACACATGCACCAAAATTGTGTACCGATCAGGGAAAGTACACTACGTACGCGTTCATGGATGTCCATGTTGGTACAAGTTGCCGGTCAGGATAGCCGTGCACCAAAATTGTGTACCGATCAGGGAAAGTACAACACGGAGGGCGCAGCCCGAGCGTACGCGTTCATGGATGTCCATGTTGGTACACATGCACCAAAATTGTGTACCGATCAGGGAAAGTACAACACGGAGGGCGCAGCCCGAGCGTACGCGTTCATGGATGTCCATGTTGGTACACATGCACCAAAATTGTGTACCGATCAGGGAAAGTACAACACGGAGGGCGCAGCCCGAGCGTACGCGTTCATGGATGTCCATGTTGGTACACATGCACCAAAATTGTGTACCGATCAGGGAAAGTACACTACGTACGCGTTCATGGATGTCCATGTTGGTACAAGTTGCCGGTCAGGATAGCCGTGCACCAAAATTGTGTACCGATCAGGGAAAGTACAACACGGAGGGCGCAGCCCGAGCGTACGCGTTCATGGATGTCCATGTTGGTACACATGCACCAAAATTGTGTACCGATCAGGGAAAGTACAACACGGAGGGCGCAGCCCGAGCGTACGCGTTCATGGATGTCCATGTTGGTACACATGCACCAAAATTGTGTACCGATCAGGGAAAGTACACTACGTACGCGTTCATGGATGTCCATGTTGGTACAAGTTGCCGGTCAGGATAGCCGTGCACCAAAATTGTGTACCGATCAGGGAAAGTACAACACGGAGGGCGCAGCCCGAGCGTACGCGTTCATGGATGTCCATGTTGGTACAATCTACATGTACGTACCTAGTTTTTGTGTCAAAAGTTGCAATAAAGTGCTTGTATGCTTAAAATGCTTATCTCAACCGGTCACCTTTTGGCCTGCCCTTTTATAGACAGAAACCTAGAAAGATACGCCCGAGGGCGGTAGCCCGAGGGCGAAACTCGCGATTTTTGTGTTTTTCCATTCGCCCGGGACGACGAAATGAGCTCTGTGCACATCGTGCCGAAAACTGTCTTCTCCACCTTTGTTTTTGTCCGTCTGATCATAAAATCACCCTTATTTGTGTACCATTTGGAGTGCGCAGCCCAAACGTACGCGTTAATGTTAATGTTTGTATACACTACATGTATGTTCCTAGGATTTGGTAATTGAGTCAAACACACAATTCCCCGACCGTCGCGGACACCATTCTTGGACAGAAGTCCTAGTACGTAGAGTACTTTCCCTAGGTATGTGCCCGTTCGTGACTATCGTTGCGTGCATACGGACACGCTTGGGTATGTTTACCATACAAGGTTTACTAGGGAAACCAGGAAGGAATTCTAGGCACACGTTTTGTTCCATCCACAGTAACTTTCGTTCTCTTAAGGTAGCTATTTAAACTGTTTGCCATGATAAGCAACCTGCTTCCCCGACCGTCGCGGACACCATTCTTGGACAGAAGTCCTAGTACGTAGAGTACTTTCCCTAGGTATGTGCCCGTTCGTGACTATCGTTGCGTGCATACGGACACGCTTGGGTATGTTTACCATACAAGGTTTACTAGGGAAACCTGCTTGCTCGACCATTGCCCTCCCGTCGCGGACACCATTCTTGGACAGAAGTCCTAGTACGTAGAGTACTTTCCCTAGGTATGTGCCCGTTCGTGACTATCGTTGCGTGCATACGGACACGCTTGGGTATGTTTACCATACAAGGTTTACTAGGGAAACCTGCTTGCTCGACCATTGCCCTCCCGTCGCGGACACCATTCTTGGACAGAAGTCCTAGTACGTAGAGTACTTTCCCTAGGTATGTGCCCGTTCGTGACTATCGTTGCGTGCATACGGACACGCTTGGGTATGTTTACCATACAAGGTTTACTAGGGAAACCTGCTTGCTCGACCATTGCCCTCCCGTCGCGGACACCATTCTTGGACAGAAGTCCTAGTACGTAGAGTACTTTCCCTAGGTATGTGCCCGTTCGTGACTATCGTTGCGTGCATACGGACACGCTTGGGTATGTTTACCATACAAGGTTTACTAGGGAAACCTGCTTGCTCGACCATTGCCCTCCCGTCGCGGACACCATTCTTGGACAGAAGTCCTAGTACGTAGAGTACTTTCCCTAGGTATGTGCCCGTTCGTGACTATCGTTGCGTGCATACGGACACGCTTGGGTATGTTTACCATACAAGGTTTACTAGGGAAACCTGCTTGCTCGACCATTGCCCTCCCGTCGCGGACACCATTCTTGGACAGAAGTCCTAGTACGTAGAGTACTTTCCCTAGGTATGTGCCCGTTCGTGACTATCGTTGCGTGCATACGGACACGCTTGGGTATGTTTACCATACAAGGTTTACTAGGGAAACCTGCTTGCTCGACCATTGCCCTCCCGTCGCGGACACCATTCTTGGACAGAAGTCCTAGTACGTAGAGTACTTTCCCTAGGTATGTGCCCGTTCGTGACTATCGTTGCGTGCATACGGACACGCTTGGGTATGTTTACCATACAAGGTTTACTAGGGAAACCTGCTTGCTCGACCATTGCCCTCCCGTCGCGGACACCATTCTTGGACAGAAGTCCTAGTACGTAGAGTACTTTCCCTAGGTATGTGCCCGTTCGTGACTATCGTTGCGTGCATACGGACACGCTTGGGTATGTTTACCATACAAGGTTTACTAGGGAAACCTGCTTGCTCGACCATTGCCCTCCCGTCGCGGACACCATTCTTGGACAGAAGTCCTAGTACGTAGAGTACTTTCCCTAGGTATGTGCCCGTTCGTGACTATCGTTGCGTGCATACGGACACGCTTGGGTATGTTTACCATACAAGGTTTACTAGGGAAACCTGCTTGCTCGACCATTGCCCTCCCGTCGCGGACACCATTCTTGGACAGAAGTCCTAGTACGTAGAGTACTTTCCCTAGGTATGTGCCCGTTCGTGACTATCGTTGCGTGCATACGGACACGCTTGGGTATGTTTACCATACAAGGTTTACTAGGGAAACCTGCTTGCTCGACCATTGCCCTCCCGTCGCGGACACCATTCTTGGACAGAAGTCCTAGTACGTAGAGTACTTTCCCTAGGTATGTGCCCGTTCGTGACTATCGTTGCGTGCATACGGACACGCTTGGGTATGTTTACCATACAAGGTTTACTAGGGAAACCTGCTTGCTCGACCATTGCCCTCCCGTCGCGGACACCATTCTTGGACAGAAGTCCTAGTACGTAGAGTACTTTCCCTAGGTATGTGCCCGTTCGTGACTATCGTTGCGTGCATACGGACACGCTTGGGTATGTTTACCATACAAGGTTTACTAGGGAAACCTGCTTGCTCGACCATTGCCCTCCCGTCGCGGACACCATTCTTGGACAGAAGTCCTAGTACGTAGAGTACTTTCCCTAGGTATGTGCCCGTTCGTGACTATCGTTGCGTGCATACGGACACGCTTGGGTATGTTTACCATACAAGGTTTACTAGGGAAACCTGCTTGCTCGACCATTGCCCTCCCGTCGCGGACACCATTCTTGGACAGAAGTCCTAGTACGTAGAGTACTTTCCCTAGGTATGTGCCCGTTCGTGACTATCGTTGCGTGCATACGGACACGCTTGGGTATGTTTACCATACAAGGTTTACTAGGGAAACCTGCTTGCTCGACCATTGCCCTCCCGTCGCGGACACCATTCTTGGACAGAAGTCCTAGTACGTAGAGTACTTTCCCTAGGTATGTGCCCGTTCGTGACTATCGTTGCGTGCATACGGACACGCTTGGGTATGTTTACCATACAAGGTTTACTAGGGAAACCTGCTTGCTCGACCATTGCCCTCCCGTCGCGGACACCATTCTTGGACAGAAGTCCTAGTACGTAGAGTACTTTCCCTAGGTATGTGCCCGTTCGTGACTATCGTTGCGTGCATACGGACACGCTTGGGTATGTTTACCATACAAGGTTTACTAGGGAAACCTGCTTGCTCGACCATTGCCCTCCCGTCGCGGACACCATTCTTGGACAGAAGTCCTAGTACGTAGAGTACTTTCCCTAGGTATGTGCCCGTTCGTGACTATCGTTGCGTGCATACGGACACGCTTGGGTATGTTTACCATACAAGGTTTACTAGGGAAACCTGCTTGCTCGACCATTGCCCTCCCGTCGCGGACACCATTCTTGGACAGAAGTCCTAGTACGTAGAGTACTTTCCCTAGGTATGTGCCCGTTCGTGACTATCGTTGCGTGCATACGGACACGCTTGGGTATGTTTACCATACAAGGTTTACTAGGGAAACCTGCTTGCTCGACCATTGCCCTCCCGTCGCGGACACCATTCTTGGACAGAAGTCCTAGTACGTAGAGTACTTTCCCTAGGTATGTGCCCGTTCGTGACTATCGTTGCGTGCATACGGACACGCTTGGGTATGTTTACCATACAAGGTTTACTAGGGAAACCTGCTTGCTCGACCATTGCCCTCCCGTCGCGGACACCATTCTTGGACAGAAGTCCTAGTACGTAGAGTACTTTCCCTAGGTATGTGCCCGTTCGTGACTATCGTTGCGTGCATACGGACACGCTTGGGTATGTTTACCATACAAGGTTTACTAGGGAAACCTGCTTGCTCGACCATTGCCCTCCCGTCGCGGACACCATTCTTGGACAGAAGTCCTAGTACGTAGAGTACTTTCCCTAGGTATGTGCCCGTTCGTGACTATCGTTGCGTGCATACGGACACGCTTGGGTATGTTTACCATACAAGGTTTACTAGGGAAACCTGCTTGCTCGACCATTGCCCTCCCGTCGCGGACACCATTCTTGGACAGAAGTCCTAGTACGTAGAGTACTTTCCCTAGGTATGTGCCCGTTCGTGACTATCGTTGCGTGCATACGGACACGCTTGGGTATGTTTACCATACAAGGTTTACTAGGGAAACCTGCTTGCTCGACCATTGCCCTCCCGTCGCGGACACCATTCTTGGACAGAAGTCCTAGTACGTAGAGTACTTTCCCTAGGTATGTGCCCGTTCGTGACTATCGTTGCGTGCATACGGACACGCTTGGGTATGTTTACCATACAAGGTTTACTAGGGAAACCTGCTTGCTCGACCATTGCCCTCCCGTCGCGGACACCATTCTTGGACAGAAGTCCTAGTACGTAGAGTACTTTCCCTAGGTATGTGCCCGTTCGTGACTATCGTTGCGTGCATACGGACACGCTTGGGTATGTTTACCATACAAGGTTTACTAGGGAAACCTGCTTGCTCGACCATTGCCCTCCCGTCGCGGACACCATTCTTGGACAGAAGTCCTAGTACGTAGAGTACTTTCCCTAGGTATGTGCCCGTTCGTGACTATCGTTGCGTGCATACGGACACGCTTGGGTATGTTTACCATACAAGGTTTACTAGGGAAACCTGCTTGCTCGACCATTGCCCTCCCGTCGCGGACACCATTCTTGGACAGAAGTCCTAGTACGTAGAGTACTTTCCCTAGGTATGTGCCCGTTCGTGACTATCGTTGCGTGCATACGGACACGCTTGGGTATGTTTACCATACAAGGTTTACTAGGGAAACCTGCTTGCTCGACCATTGCCCTCCCGTCGCGGACACCATTCTTGGACAGAAGTCCTAGTACGTAGAGTACTTTCCCTAGGTATGTGCCCGTTCGTGACTATCGTTGCGTGCATACGGACACGCTTGGGTATGTTTACCATACAAGGTTTACTAGGGAAACCTGCTTGCTCGACCATTGCCCTCCCGTCGCGGACACCATTCTTGGACAGAAGTCCTAGTACGTAGAGTACTTTCCCTAGGTATGTGCCCGTTCGTGACTATCGTTGCGTGCATACGGACACGCTTGGGTATGTTTACCATACAAGGTTTACTAGGGAAACCTGCTTGCTCGACCATTGCCCTCCCGTCGCGGACACCATTCTTGGACAGAAGTCCTAGTACGTAGAGTACTTTCCCTAGGTATGTGCCCGTTCGTGACTATCGTTGCGTGCATACGGACACGCTTGGGTATGTTTACCATACAAGGTTTACTAGGGAAACCTGCTTGCTCGACCATTGCCCTCCCGTCGCGGACACCATTCTTGGACAGAAGTCCTAGTACGTAGAGTACTTTCCCTAGGTATGTGCCCGTTCGTGACTATCGTTGCGTGCATACGGACACGCTTGGGTATGTTTACCATACAAGGTTTACTAGGGAAACCTGCTTGCTCGACCATTGCCCTCCCGTCGCGGACACCATTCTTGGACAGAAGTCCTAGTACGTAGAGTACTTTCCCTAGGTATGTGCCCGTTCGTGACTATCGTTGCGTGCATACGGACACGCTTGGGTATGTTTACCATACAAGGTTTACTAGGGAAACCTGCTTGCTCGACCATTGCCCTCCCGTCGCGGACACCATTCTTGGACAGAAGTCCTAGTACGTAGAGTACTTTCCCTAGGTATGTGCCCGTTCGTGACTATCGTTGCGTGCATACGGACACGCTTGGGTATGTTTACCATACAAGGTTTACTAGGGAAACCTGCTTGCTCGACCATTGCCCTCCCGTCGCGGACACCATTCTTGGACAGAAGTCCTAGTACGTAGAGTACTTTCCCTAGGTATGTGCCCGTTCGTGACTATCGTTGCGTGCATACGGACACGCTTGGGTATGTTTACCATACAAGGTTTACTAGGGAAACCTGCTTGCTCGACCATTGCCCTCCCGTCGCGGACACCATTCTTGGACAGAAGTCCTAGTACGTAGAGTACTTTCCCTAGGTATGTGCCCGTTCGTGACTATCGTTGCGTGCATACGGACACGCTTGGGTATGTTTACCATACAAGGTTTACTAGGGAAACCTGCTTGCTCGACCATTGCCCTCCCGTCGCGGACACCATTCTTGGACAGAAGTCCTAGTACGTAGAGTACTTTCCCTAGGTATGTGCCCGTTCGTGACTATCGTTGCGTGCATACGGACACGCTTGGGTATGTTTACCATACAAGGTTTACTAGGGAAACCTGCTTGCTCGACCATTGCCCTCCCGTCGCGGACACCATTCTTGGACAGAAGTCCTAGTACGTAGAGTACTTTCCCTAGGTATGTGCCCGTTCGTGACTATCGTTGCGTGCATACGGACACGCTTGGGTATGTTTACCATACAAGGTTTACTAGGGAAACCTGCTTGCTCGACCATTGCCCTCCCGTCGCGGACACCATTCTTGGACAGAAGTCCTAGTACGTAGAGTACTTTCCCTAGGTATGTGCCCGTTCGTGACTATCGTTGCGTGCATACGGACACGCTTGGGTATGTTTACCATACAAGGTTTACTAGGGAAACCTGCTTGCTCGACCATTGCCCTCCCGTCGCGGACACCATTCTTGGACAGAAGTCCTAGTACGTAGAGTACTTTCCCTAGGTATGTGCCCGTTCGTGACTATCGTTGCGTGCATACGGACACGCTTGGGTATGTTTACCATACAAGGTTTACTAGGGAAACCTGCTTGCTCGACCATTGCCCTCCCGTCGCGGACACCATTCTTGGACAGAAGTCCTAGTACGTAGAGTACTTTCCCTAGGTATGTGCCCGTTCGTGACTATCGTTGCGTGCATACGGACACGCTTGGGTATGTTTACCATACAAGGTTTACTAGGGAAACCAGGAAGGAATTCTAGGCACACGTTTTGTTCCATCCACAGTAACTTTCGTTCTCTTAAGGTAGCTATTTAACTTGTTTGCCATGATAAGTAACCTGCTTCCCCGACCGTCGCGGACACCATTCTTGGACAGAAGTCCTAGTACGTAGAGTACTTTCCCTAGGTATGTGCCCGTTCGTGACTATCGTTGCGTGCATACGGACACGCTTGGGTATGTTTACCATACAAGGTTTACTAGGGAAACCTGCTTGCTCGACCATTGCCCTCCCGTCGCGGACACCATTCTTGGACAGAAGTCCTAGTACGTAGAGTACTTTCCCTAGGTATGTGCCCGTTCGTGACTATCGTTGCGTGCATACGGACACGCTTGGGTATGTTTACCATACAAGGTTTACTAGGGAAACCTGCTTGCTCGACCATTGCCCTCCCGTCGCGGACACCATTCTTGGACAGAAGTCCTAGTACGTAGAGTACTTTCCCTAGGTATGTGCCCGTTCGTGACTATCGTTGCGTGCATACGGACACGCTTGGGTATGTTTACCATACAAGGTTTACTAGGGAAACCAGGAAGGAATTCTAGGCACACGTTTTGTTCCATCCACAGTAACTTTCGTTCTCTTAAGGTATTTAACTTGTTTGCCATGATAAGTAACCTGCTTCCCCGACCGTCGCGGACACCATTCTTGGACAGAAGTCCTAGTACGTAGAGTACTTTCCCTAGGTATGTGCCCGTTCGTGACTATCGTTGCGTGCATACGGACACGCTTGGGTATGTTTACCATACAAGGTTTACTAGGGAAACCTGCTTGCTCGACCATTGCCCTCCCGTCGCGGACACCATTCTTGGACAGAAGTCCTAGTACGTAGAGTACTTTCCCTAGGTATGTGCCCGTTCGTGACTATCGTTGCGTGCATACGGACACGCTTGGGTATGTTTACCATACAAGGTTTACTAGGGAAACCTGCTTGCTCGACCATTGCCCTCCCGTCGCGGACACCATTCTTGGACAGAAGTCCTAGTACGTAGAGTACTTTCCCTAGGTATGTGCCCGTTCGTGACTATCGTTGCGTGCATACGGACACGCTTGGGTATGTTTACCATACAAGGTTTACTAGGGAAACCAGGAAGGAATTCTAGGCACACGTTTTGTTCCATCCACAGTAACTTTCGTTCTCTTAAGGTAGCTATTTAACTTGTTTGCCATGATAAGTAACCTGCTTCCCCGACCGTCGCGGACACCATTCTTGGACAGAAGTCCTAGTACGTAGAGTACTTTCCCTAGGTATGTGCCCGTTCGTGACTATCGTTGCGTGCATACGGACACGCTTGGGTATGTTTACCATACAAGGTTTACTAGGGAAACCTGCTTGCTCGACCATTGCCCTCCCGTCGCGGACACCATTCTTGGACAGAAGTCCTAGTACGTAGAGTACTTTCCCTAGGTATGTGCCCGTTCGTGACTATCGTTGCGTGCATACGGACACGCTTGGGTATGTTTACCATACAAGGTTTACTAGGGAAACCTGCTTGCTCGACCATTGCCCTCCCGTCGCGGACACCATTCTTGGACAGAAGTCCTAGTACGTAGAGTACTTTCCCTAGGTATGTGCCCGTTCGTGACTATCGTTGCGTGCATACGGACACGCTTGGGTATGTTTACCATACAAGGTTTACTAGGGAAACCTGCTTGCTCGACCATTGCCCTCCCGTCGCGGACACCATTCTTGGACAGAAGTCCTAGTACGTAGAGTACTTTCCCTAGGTATGTGCCCGTTCGTGACTATCGTTGCGTGCATACGGACACGCTTGGGTATGTTTACCATACAAGGTTTACTAGGGAAACCTGCTTGCTCGACCATTGCCCTCCCGTCGCGGACACCATTCTTGGACAGAAGTCCTAGTACGTAGAGTACTTTCCCTAGGTATGTGCCCGTTCGTGACTATCGTTGCGTGCATACGGACACGCTTGGGTATGTTTACCATACAAGGTTTACTAGGGAAACCTGCTTGCTCGACCATTGCCCTCCCGTCGCGGACACCATTCTTGGACAGAAGTCCTAGTACGTAGAGTACTTTCCCTAGGTATGTGCCCGTTCGTGACTATCGTTGCGTGCATACGGACACGCTTGGGTATGTTTACCATACAAGGTTTACTAGGGAAACCTGCTTGCTCGACCATTGCCCTCCCGTCGCGGACACCATTCTTGGACAGAAGTCCTAGTACGTAGAGTACTTTCCCTAGGTATGTGCCCGTTCGTGACTATCGTTGCGTGCATACGGACACGCTTGGGTATGTTTACCATACAAGGTTTACTAGGGAAACCTGCTTGCTCGACCATTGCCCTCCCGTCGCGGACACCATTCTTGGACAGAAGTCCTAGTACGTAGAGTACTTTCCCTAGGTATGTGCCCGTTCGTGACTATCGTTGCGTGCATACGGACACGCTTGGGTATGTTTACCATACAAGGTTTACTAGGGAAACCTGCTTGCTCGACCATTGCCCTCCCGTCGCGGACACCATTCTTGGACAGAAGTCCTAGTACGTAGAGTACTTTCCCTAGGTATGTGCCCGTTCGTGACTATCGTTGCGTGCATACGGACACGCTTGGGTATGTTTACCATACAAGGTTTACTAGGGAAACCTGCTTGCTCGACCATTGCCCTCCCGTCGCGGACACCATTCTTGGACAGAAGTCCTAGTACGTAGAGTACTTTCCCTAGGTATGTGCCCGTTCGTGACTATCGTTGCGTGCATACGGACACGCTTGGGTATGTTTACCATACAAGGTTTACTAGGGAAACCTGCTTGCTCGACCATTGCCCTCCCGTCGCGGACACCATTCTTGGACAGAAGTCCTAGTACGTAGAGTACTTTCCCTAGGTATGTGCCCGTTCGTGACTATCGTTGCGTGCATACGGACACGCTTGGGTATGTTTACCATACAAGGTTTACTAGGGAAACCTGCTTGCTCGACCATTGCCCTCCCGTCGCGGACACCATTCTTGGACAGAAGTCCTAGTACGTAGAGTACTTTCCCTAGGTATGTGCCCGTTCGTGACTATCGTTGCGTGCATACGGACACGCTTGGGTATGTTTACCATACAAGGTTTACTAGGGAAACCTGCTTGCTCGACCATTGCCCTCCCGTCGCGGACACCATTCTTGGACAGAAGTCCTAGTACGTAGAGTACTTTCCCTAGGTATGTGCCCGTTCGTGACTATCGTTGCGTGCATACGGACACGCTTGGGTATGTTTACCATACAAGGTTTACTAGGGAAACCTGCTTGCTCGACCATTGCCCTCCCGTCGCGGACACCATTCTTGGACAGAAGTCCTAGTACGTAGAGTACTTTCCCTAGGTATGTGCCCGTTCGTGACTATCGTTGCGTGCATACGGACACGCTTGGGTATGTTTACCATACAAGGTTTACTAGGGAAACCTGCTTGCTCGACCATTGCCCTCCCGTCGCGGACACCATTCTTGGACAGAAGTCCTAGTACGTAGAGTACTTTCCCTAGGTATGTGCCCGTTCGTGACTATCGTTGCGTGCATACGGACACGCTTGGGTATGTTTACCATACAAGGTTTACTAGGGAAACCAGGAAGGAATTCTAGGCACACGTTTTGTTCCATCCACAGTAACTTTCGTTCTCTTAAGGTAGCTATTTAACTTGTTTGCCATGATAAGCAACCTGCTTCCCCGACCGTCGCGGACACCATTCTTGGACAGAAGTCCTAGTACGTAGAGTACTTTCCCTAGGTATGTGCCCGTTCGTGACTATCGTTGCGTGCATACGGACACGCTTGGGTATGTTTACCATACAAGGTTTACTAGGGAAACCTGCTTGCTCGACCATTGCCCTCCCGTCGCGGACACCATTCTTGGACAGAAGTCCTAGTACGTAGAGTACTTTCCCTAGGTATGTGCCCGTTCGTGACTATCGTTGCGTGCATACGGACACGCTTGGGTATGTTTACCATACAAGGTTTACTAGGGAAACCTGCTTGCTCGACCATTGCCCTCCCGTCGCGGACACCATTCTTGGACAGAAGTCCTAGTACGTAGAGTACTTTCCCTAGGTATGTGCCCGTTCGTGACTATCGTTGCGTGCATACGGACACGCTTGGGTATGTTTACCATACAAGGTTTACTAGGGAAACCTGCTTGCTCGACCATTGCCCTCCCGTCGCGGACACCATTCTTGGACAGAAGTCCTAGTACGTAGAGTACTTTCCCTAGGTATGTGCCCGTTCGTGACTATCGTTGCGTGCATACGGACACGCTTGGGTATGTTTACCATACAAGGTTTACTAGGGAAACCTGCTTGCTCGACCATTGCCCTCCCGTCGCGGACACCATTCTTGGACAGAAGTCCTAGTACGTAGAGTACTTTCCCTAGGTATGTGCCCGTTCGTGACTATCGTTGCGTGCATACGGACACGCTTGGGTATGTTTACCATACAAGGTTTACTAGGGAAACCTGCTTGCTCGACCATTGCCCTCCCGTCGCGGACACCATTCTTGGACAGAAGTCCTAGTACGTAGAGTACTTTCCCTAGGTATGTGCCCGTTCGTGACTATCGTTGCGTGCATACGGACACGCTTGGGTATGTTTACCATACAAGGTTTACTAGGGAAACCTGCTTGCTCGACCATTGCCCTCCCGTCGCGGACACCATTCTTGGACAGAAGTCCTAGTACGTAGAGTACTTTCCCTAGGTATGTGCCCGTTCGTGACTATCGTTGCGTGCATACGGACACGCTTGGGTATGTTTACCATACAAGGTTTACTAGGGAAACCTGCTTGCTCGACCATTGCCCTCCCGTCGCGGACACCATTCTTGGACAGAAGTCCTAGTACGTAGAGTACTTTCCCTAGGTATGTGCCCGTTCGTGACTATCGTTGCGTGCATACGGACACGCTTGGGTATGTTTACCATACAAGGTTTACTAGGGAAACCTGCTTGCTCGACCATTGCCCTCCCGTCGCGGACACCATTCTTGGACAGAAGTCCTAGTACGTAGAGTACTTTCCCTAGGTATGTGCCCGTTCGTGACTATCGTTGCGTGCATACGGACACGCTTGGGTATGTTTACCATACAAGGTTTACTAGGGAAACCTGCTTGCTCGACCATTGCCCTCCCGTCGCGGACACCATTCTTGGACAGAAGTCCTAGTACGTAGAGTACTTTCCCTAGGTATGTGCCCGTTCGTGACTATCGTTGCGTGCATACGGACACGCTTGGGTATGTTTACCATACAAGGTTTACTAGGGAAACCTGCTTGCTCGACCATTGCCCTCCCGTCGCGGACACCATTCTTGGACAGAAGTCCTAGTACGTAGAGTACTTTCCCTAGGTATGTGCCCGTTCGTGACTATCGTTGCGTGCATACGGACACGCTTGGGTATGTTTACCATACAAGGTTTACTAGGGAAACCTGCTTGCTCGACCATTGCCCTCCCGTCGCGGACACCATTCTTGGACAGAAGTCCTAGTACGTAGAGTACTTTCCCTAGGTATGTGCCCGTTCGTGACTATCGTTGCGTGCATACGGACACGCTTGGGTATGTTTACCATACAAGGTTTACTAGGGAAACCTGCTTGCTCGACCATTGCCCTCCCGTCGCGGACACCATTCTTGGACAGAAGTCCTAGTACGTAGAGTACTTTCCCTAGGTATGTGCCCGTTCGTGACTATCGTTGCGTGCATACGGACACGCTTGGGTATGTTTACCATACAAGGTTTACTAGGGAAACCTGCTTGCTCGACCATTGCCCTCCCGTCGCGGACACCATTCTTGGACAGAAGTCCTAGTACGTAGAGTACTTTCCCTAGGTATGTGCCCGTTCGTGACTATCGTTGCGTGCATACGGACACGCTTGGGTATGTTTACCATACAAGGTTTACTAGGGAAACCTGCTTGCTCGACCATTGCCCTCCCGTCGCGGACACCATTCTTGGACAGAAGTCCTAGTACGTAGAGTACTTTCCCTAGGTATGTGCCCGTTCGTGACTATCGTTGCGTGCATACGGACACGCTTGGGTATGTTTACCATACAAGGTTTACTAGGGAAACCTGCTTGCTCGACCATTGCCCTCCCGTCGCGGACACCATTCTTGGACAGAAGTCCTAGTACGTAGAGTACTTTCCCTAGGTATGTGCCCGTTCGTGACTATCGTTGCGTGCATACGGACACGCTTGGGTATGTTTACCATACAAGGTTTACTAGGGAAACCTGCTTGCTCGACCATTGCCCTCCCGTCGCGGACACCATTCTTGGACAGAAGTCCTAGTACGTAGAGTACTTTCCCTAGGTATGTGCCCGTTCGTGACTATCGTTGCGTGCATACGGACACGCTTGGGTATGTTTACCATACAAGGTTTACTAGGGAAACCTGCTTGCTCGACCATTGCCCTCCCGTCGCGGACACCATTCTTGGACAGAAGTCCTAGTACGTAGAGTACTTTCCCTAGGTATGTGCCCGTTCGTGACTATCGTTGCGTGCATACGGACACGCTTGGGTATGTTTACCATACAAGGTTTACTAGGGAAACCTGCTTGCTCGACCATTGCCCTCCCGTCGCGGACACCATTCTTGGACAGAAGTCCTAGTACGTAGAGTACTTTCCCTAGGTATGTGCCCGTTCGTGACTATCGTTGCGTGCATACGGACACGCTTGGGTATGTTTACCATACAAGGTTTACTAGGGAAACCTGCTTGCTCGACCATTGCCCTCCCGTCGCGGACACCATTCTTGGACAGAAGTCCTAGTACGTAGAGTACTTTCCCTAGGTATGTGCCCGTTCGTGACTATCGTTGCGTGCATACGGACACGCTTGGGTATGTTTACCATACAAGGTTTACTAGGGAAACCTGCTTGCTCGACCATTGCCCTCCCGTCGCGGACACCATTCTTGGACAGAAGTCCTAGTACGTAGAGTACTTTCCCTAGGTATGTGCCCGTTCGTGACTATCGTTGCGTGCATACGGACACGCTTGGGTATGTTTACCATACAAGGTTTACTAGGGAAACCTGCTTGCTCGACCATTGCCCTCCCGTCGCGGACACCATTCTTGGACAGAAGTCCTAGTACGTAGAGTACTTTCCCTAGGTATGTGCCCGTTCGTGACTATCGTTGCGTGCATACGGACACGCTTGGGTATGTTTACCATACAAGGTTTACTAGGGAAACCTGCTTGCTCGACCATTGCCCTCCCGTCGCGGACACCATTCTTGGACAGAAGTCCTAGTACGTAGAGTACTTTCCCTAGGTATGTGCCCGTTCGTGACTATCGTTGCGTGCATACGGACACGCTTGGGTATGTTTACCATACAAGGTTTACTAGGGAAACCTGCTTGCTCGACCATTGCCCTCCCGTCGCGGACACCATTCTTGGACAGAAGTCCTAGTACGTAGAGTACTTTCCCTAGGTATGTGCCCGTTCGTGACTATCGTTGCGTGCATACGGACACGCTTGGGTATGTTTACCATACAAGGTTTACTAGGGAAACCTGCTTGCTCGACCATTGCCCTCCCGTCGCGGACACCATTCTTGGACAGAAGTCCTAGTACGTAGAGTACTTTCCCTAGGTATGTGCCCGTTCGTGACTATCGTTGCGTGCATACGGACACGCTTGGGTATGTTTACCATACAAGGTTTACTAGGGAAACCTGCTTGCTCGACCATTGCCCTCCCGTCGCGGACACCATTCTTGGACAGAAGTCCTAGTACGTAGAGTACTTTCCCTAGGTATGTGCCCGTTCGTGACTATCGTTGCGTGCATACGGACACGCTTGGGTATGTTTACCATACAAGGTTTACTAGGGAAACCTGCTTGCTCGACCATTGCCCTCCCGTCGCGGACACCATTCTTGGACAGAAGTCCTAGTACGTAGAGTACTTTCCCTAGGTATGTGCCCGTTCGTGACTATCGTTGCGTGCATACGGACACGCTTGGGTATGTTTACCATACAAGGTTTACTAGGGAAACCAGGAAGGAATTCTAGGCACACGTTTTGTTCCATCCACAGTAACTTTCGTTCTCTTAAGGTAGCTATTTAACTTGTTTGCCATGATAAGTAACCTGCTTCCCCGACCGTCGCGGACACCATTCTTGGACAGAAGTCCTAGTACGTAGAGTACTTTCCCTAGGTATGTGCCCGTTCGTGACTATCGTTGCGTGCATACGGACACGCTTGGGTATGTTTACCATACAAGGTTTACTAGGGAAACCTGCTTGCTCGACCATTGCCCTCCCGTCGCGGACACCATTCTTGGACAGAAGTCCTAGTACGTAGAGTACTTTCCCTAGGTATGTGCCCGTTCGTGACTATCGTTGCGTGCATACGGACACGCTTGGGTATGTTTACCATACAAGGTTTACTAGGGAAACCTGCTTGCTCGACCATTGCCCTCCCGTCGCGGACACCATTCTTGGACAGAAGTCCTAGTACGTAGAGTACTTTCCCTAGGTATGTGCCCGTTCGTGACTATCGTTGCGTGCATACGGACACGCTTGGGTATGTTTACCATACAAGGTTTACTAGGGAAACCTGCTTGCTCGACCATTGCCCTCCCGTCGCGGACACCATTCTTGGACAGAAGTCCTAGTACGTAGAGTACTTTCCCTAGGTATGTGCCCGTTCGTGACTATCGTTGCGTGCATACGGACACGCTTGGGTATGTTTACCATACAAGGTTTACTAGGGAAACCTGCTTGCTCGACCATTGCCCTCCCGTCGCGGACACCATTCTTGGACAGAAGTCCTAGTACGTAGAGTACTTTCCCTAGGTATGTGCCCGTTCGTGACTATCGTTGCGTGCATACGGACACGCTTGGGTATGTTTACCATACAAGGTTTACTAGGGAAACCTGCTTGCTCGACCATTGCCCTCCCGTCGCGGACACCATTCTTGGACAGAAGTCCTAGTACGTAGAGTACTTTCCCTAGGTATGTGCCCGTTCGTGACTATCGTTGCGTGCATACGGACACGCTTGGGTATGTTTACCATACAAGGTTTACTAGGGAAACCTGCTTGCTCGACCATTGCCCTCCCGTCGCGGACACCATTCTTGGACAGAAGTCCTAGTACGTAGAGTACTTTCCCTAGGTATGTGCCCGTTCGTGACTATCGTTGCGTGCATACGGACACGCTTGGGTATGTTTACCATACAAGGTTTACTAGGGAAACCTGCTTGCTCGACCATTGCCCTCCCGTCGCGGACACCATTCTTGGACAGAAGTCCTAGTACGTAGAGTACTTTCCCTAGGTATGTGCCCGTTCGTGACTATCGTTGCGTGCATACGGACACGCTTGGGTATGTTTACCATACAAGGTTTACTAGGGAAACCTGCTTGCTCGACCATTGCCCTCCCGTCGCGGACACCATTCTTGGACAGAAGTCCTAGTACGTAGAGTACTTTCCCTAGGTATGTGCCCGTTCGTGACTATCGTTGCGTGCATACGGACACGCTTGGGTATGTTTACCATACAAGGTTTACTAGGGAAACCTGCTTGCTCGACCATTGCCCTCCCGTCGCGGACACCATTCTTGGACAGAAGTCCTAGTACGTAGAGTACTTTCCCTAGGTATGTGCCCGTTCGTGACTATCGTTGCGTGCATACGGACACGCTTGGGTATGTTTACCATACAAGGTTTACTAGGGAAACCTGCTTGCTCGACCATTGCCCTCCCGTCGCGGACACCATTCTTGGACAGAAGTCCTAGTACGTAGAGTACTTTCCCTAGGTATGTGCCCGTTCGTGACTATCGTTGCGTGCATACGGACACGCTTGGGTATGTTTACCATACAAGGTTTACTAGGGAAACCTGCTTGCTCGACCATTGCCCTCCCGTCGCGGACACCATTCTTGGACAGAAGTCCTAGTACGTAGAGTACTTTCCCTAGGTATGTGCCCGTTCGTGACTATCGTTGCGTGCATACGGACACGCTTGGGTATGTTTACCATACAAGGTTTACTAGGGAAACCTGCTTGCTCGACCATTGCCCTCCCGTCGCGGACACCATTCTTGGACAGAAGTCCTAGTACGTAGAGTACTTTCCCTAGGTATGTGCCCGTTCGTGACTATCGTTGCGTGCATACGGACACGCTTGGGTATGTTTACCATACAAGGTTTACTAGGGAAACCTGCTTGCTCGACCATTGCCCTCCCGTCGCGGACACCATTCTTGGACAGAAGTCCTAGTACGTAGAGTACTTTCCCTAGGTATGTGCCCGTTCGTGACTATCGTTGCGTGCATACGGACACGCTTGGGTATGTTTACCATACAAGGTTTACTAGGGAAACCTGCTTGCTCGACCATTGCCCTCCCGTCGCGGACACCATTCTTGGACAGAAGTCCTAGTACGTAGAGTACTTTCCCTAGGTATGTGCCCGTTCGTGACTATCGTTGCGTGCATACGGACACGCTTGGGTATGTTTACCATACAAGGTTTACTAGGGAAACCTGCTTGCTCGACCATTGCCCTCCCGTCGCGGACACCATTCTTGGACAGAAGTCCTAGTACGTAGAGTACTTTCCCTAGGTATGTGCCCGTTCGTGACTATCGTTGCGTGCATACGGACACGCTTGGGTATGTTTACCATACAAGGTTTACTAGGGAAACCTGCTTGCTCGACCATTGCCCTCCCGTCGCGGACACCATTCTTGGACAGAAGTCCTAGTACGTAGAGTACTTTCCCTAGGTATGTGCCCGTTCGTGACTATCGTTGCGTGCATACGGACACGCTTGGGTATGTTTACCATACAAGGTTTACTAGGGAAACCTGCTTGCTCGACCATTGCCCTCCCGTCGCGGACACCATTCTTGGACAGAAGTCCTAGTACGTAGAGTACTTTCCCTAGGTATGTGCCCGTTCGTGACTATCGTTGCGTGCATACGGACACGCTTGGGTATGTTTACCATACAAGGTTTACTAGGGAAACCTGCTTGCTCGACCATTGCCCTCCCGTCGCGGACACCATTCTTGGACAGAAGTCCTAGTACGTAGAGTACTTTCCCTAGGTATGTGCCCGTTCGTGACTATCGTTGCGTGCATACGGACACGCTTGGGTATGTTTACCATACAAGGTTTACTAGGGAAACCTGCTTGCTCGACCATTGCCCTCCCGTCGCGGACACCATTCTTGGACAGAAGTCCTAGTACGTAGAGTACTTTCCCTAGGTATGTGCCCGTTCGTGACTATCGTTGCGTGCATACGGACACGCTTGGGTATGTTTACCATACAAGGTTTACTAGGGAAACCAGGAAGGAATTCTAGGCACACGTTTTGTTCCATCCACAGTAACTTTCGTTCTCTTAAGGTAGCTATTTAACTTGTTTGCCATGATAAGCAACCTGCTTCCCCGACCGTCGCGGACACCATTCTTGGACAGAAGTCCTAGTACGTAGAGTACTTTCCCTAGGTATGTGCCCGTTCGTGACTATCGTTGCGTGCATACGGACACGCTTGGGTATGTTTACCATACAAGGTTTACTAGGGAAACCTGCTTGCTCGACCATTGCCCTCCCGTCGCGGACACCATTCTTGGACAGAAGTCCTAGTACGTAGAGTACTTTCCCTAGGTATGTGCCCGTTCGTGACTATCGTTGCGTGCATACGGACACGCTTGGGTATGTTTACCATACAAGGTTTACTAGGGAAACCTGCTTGCTCGACCATTGCCCTCCCGTCGCGGACACCATTCTTGGACAGAAGTCCTAGTACGTAGAGTACTTTCCCTAGGTATGTGCCCGTTCGTGACTATCGTTGCGTGCATACGGACACGCTTGGGTATGTTTACCATACAAGGTTTACTAGGGAAACCTGCTTGCTCGACCATTGCCCTCCCGTCGCGGACACCATTCTTGGACAGAAGTCCTAGTACGTAGAGTACTTTCCCTAGGTATGTGCCCGTTCGTGACTATCGTTGCGTGCATACGGACACGCTTGGGTATGTTTACCATACAAGGTTTACTAGGGAAACCTGCTTGCTCGACCATTGCCCTCCCGTCGCGGACACCATTCTTGGACAGAAGTCCTAGTACGTAGAGTACTTTCCCTAGGTATGTGCCCGTTCGTGACTATCGTTGCGTGCATACGGACACGCTTGGGTATGTTTACCATACAAGGTTTACTAGGGAAACCTGCTTGCTCGACCATTGCCCTCCCGTCGCGGACACCATTCTTGGACAGAAGTCCTAGTACGTAGAGTACTTTCCCTAGGTATGTGCCCGTTCGTGACTATCGTTGCGTGCATACGGACACGCTTGGGTATGTTTACCATACAAGGTTTACTAGGGAAACCAGGAAGGAATTCTAGGCACACGTTTTGTTCCATCCACAGTAACTTTCGTTCTCTTAAGGTAGCTATTTAACTTGTTTGCCATGATAAGCAACCTGCTTCCCCGACCGTCGCGGACACCATTCTTGGACAGAAGTCCTAGTACGTAGAGTACTTTCCCTAGGTATGTGCCCGTTCGTGACTATCGTTGCGTGCATACGGACACGCTTGGGTATGTTTACCATACAAGGTTTACTAGGGAAACCTGCTTGCTCGACCATTGCCCTCCCGTCGCGGACACCATTCTTGGACAGAAGTCCTAGTACGTAGAGTACTTTCCCTAGGTATGTGCCCGTTCGTGACTATCGTTGCGTGCATACGGACACGCTTGGGTATGTTTACCATACAAGGTTTACTAGGGAAACCTGCTTGCTCGACCATTGCCCTCCCGTCGCGGACACCATTCTTGGACAGAAGTCCTAGTACGTAGAGTACTTTCCCTAGGTATGTGCCCGTTCGTGACTATCGTTGCGTGCATACGGACACGCTTGGGTATGTTTACCATACAAGGTTTACTAGGGAAACCTGCTTGCTCGACCATTGCCCTCCCGTCGCGGACACCATTCTTGGACAGAAGTCCTAGTACGTAGAGTACTTTCCCTAGGTATGTGCCCGTTCGTGACTATCGTTGCGTGCATACGGACACGCTTGGGTATGTTTACCATACAAGGTTTACTAGGGAAACCTGCTTGCTCGACCATTGCCCTCCCGTCGCGGACACCATTCTTGGACAGAAGTCCTAGTACGTAGAGTACTTTCCCTAGGTATGTGCCCGTTCGTGACTATCGTTGCGTGCATACGGACACGCTTGGGTATGTTTACCATACAAGGTTTACTAGGGAAACCTGCTTGCTCGACCATTGCCCTCCCGTCGCGGACACCATTCTTGGACAGAAGTCCTAGTACGTAGAGTACTTTCCCTAGGTATGTGCCCGTTCGTGACTATCGTTGCGTGCATACGGACACGCTTGGGTATGTTTACCATACAAGGTTTACTAGGGAAACCAGGAAGGAATTCTAGGCACACGTTTTTGTTCCATCCACAGTAACTTTCGTTCTCTTAAGGTAGCTATTTAACTTGTTTGCCATGATAAGCAACCTGCTTCCCCGACCGTCGCGGACACCATTCTTGGACAGAAGTCCTAGTACGTAGAGTACTTTCCCTAGGTATGTGCCCGTTCGTGACTATCGTTGCGTGCATACGGACACGCTTGGGTATGTTTACCATACAAGGTTTACTAGGGAAACCTGCTTGCTCGACCATTGCCCTCCCGTCGCGGACACCATTCTTGGACAGAAGTCCTAGTACGTAGAGTACTTTCCCTAGGTATGTGCCCGTTCGTGACTATCGTTGCGTGCATACGGACACGCTTGGGTATGTTTACCATACAAGGTTTACTAGGGAAACCTGCTTGCTCGACCATTGCCCTCCCGTCGCGGACACCATTCTTGGACAGAAGTCCTAGTACGTAGAGTACTTTCCCTAGGTATGTGCCCGTTCGTGACTATCGTTGCGTGCATACGGACACGCTTGGGTATGTTTACCATACAAGGTTTACTAGGGAAACCTGCTTGCTCGACCATTGCCCTCCCGTCGCGGACACCATTCTTGGACAGAAGTCCTAGTACGTAGAGTACTTTCCCTAGGTATGTGCCCGTTCGTGACTATCGTTGCGTGCATACGGACACGCTTGGGTATGTTTACCATACAAGGTTTACTAGGGAAACCTGCTTGCTCGACCATTGCCCTCCCGTCGCGGACACCATTCTTGGACAGAAGTCCTAGTACGTAGAGTACTTTCCCTAGGTATGTGCCCGTTCGTGACTATCGTTGCGTGCATACGGACACGCTTGGGTATGTTTACCATACAAGGTTTACTAGGGAAACCTGCTTGCTCGACCATTGCCCTCCCGTCGCGGACACCATTCTTGGACAGAAGTCCTAGTACGTAGAGTACTTTCCCTAGGTATGTGCCCGTTCGTGACTATCGTTGCGTGCATACGGACACGCTTGGGTATGTTTACCATACAAGGTTTACTAGGGAAACCAGAAGGAATTCTAGGCACACGTTTTGTTCCATCCACAGTAACTTTCGTTCTCTTAAGGTAGCTATTTAATTTGTTTGCCATGATAAGTAACCTGCTTCCCCGACCGTCGCGGACACCATTCTTGGACAGAAGTCCTAGTACGTAGAGTACTTTCCCTAGGTATGTGCCCGTTCGTGACTATCGTTGCGTGCATACGGACACGCTTGGGTATGTTTACCATACAAGGTTTACTAGGGAAACCTGCTTGCTCGACCATTGCCCTCCCGTCGCGGACACCATTCTTGGACAGAAGTCCTAGTACGTAGAGTACTTTCCCTAGGTATGTGCCCGTTCGTGACTATCGTTGCGTGCATACGGACACGCTTGGGTATGTTTACCATACAAGGTTTACTAGGGAAACCTGCTTGCTCGACCATTGCCCTCCCGTCGCGGACACCATTCTTGGACAGAAGTCCTAGTACGTAGAGTACTTTCCCTAGGTATGTGCCCGTTCGTGACTATCGTTGCGTGCATACGGACACGCTTGGGTATGTTTACCATACAAGGTTTACTAGGGAAACCTGCTTGCTCGACCATTGCCCTCCCGTCGCGGACACCATTCTTGGACAGAAGTCCTAGTACGTAGAGTACTTTCCCTAGGTATGTGCCCGTTCGTGACTATCGTTGCGTGCATACGGACACGCTTGGGTATGTTTACCATACAAGGTTTACTAGGGAAACCTGCTTGCTCGACCATTGCCCTCCCGTCGCGGACACCATTCTTGGACAGAAGTCCTAGTACGTAGAGTACTTTCCCTAGGTATGTGCCCGTTCGTGACTATCGTTGCGTGCATACGGACACGCTTGGGTATGTTTACCATACAAGGTTTACTAGGGAAACCAGGAAGGAATTCTAGGCACACGTTTTGTTCCATCCACAGTAACTTTCGTTCTCTTAAGGTAGCTATTTAACTTGTTTGCCATGATAAGCAACCTGCTTCCCCGACCGTCGCGGACACCATTCTTGGACAGAAGTCCTAGTACGTAGAGTACTTTCCCTAGGTATGTGCCCGTTCGTGACTATCGTTGCGTGCATACGGACACGCTTGGGTATGTTTACCATACAAGGTTTACTAGGGAAACCTGCTTGCTCGACCATTGCCCTCCCGTCGCGGACACCATTCTTGGACAGAAGTCCTAGTACGTAGAGTACTTTCCCTAGGTATGTGCCCGTTCGTGACTATCGTTGCGTGCATACGGACACGCTTGGGTATGTTTACCATACAAGGTTTACTAGGGAAACCTGCTTGCTCGACCATTGCCCTCCCGTCGCGGACACCATTCTTGGACAGAAGTCCTAGTACGTAGAGTACTTTCCCTAGGTATGTGCCCGTTCGTGACTATCGTTGCGTGCATACGGACACGCTTGGGTATGTTTACCATACAAGGTTTACTAGGGAAACCTGCTTGCTCGACCATTGCCCTCCCGTCGCGGACACCATTCTTGGACAGAAGTCCTAGTACGTAGAGTACTTTCCCTAGGTATGTGCCCGTTCGTGACTATCGTTGCGTGCATACGGACACGCTTGGGTATGTTTACCATACAAGGTTTACTAGGGAAACCTGCTTGCTCGACCATTGCCCTCCCGTCGCGGACACCATTCTTGGACAGAAGTCCTAGTACGTAGAGTACTTTCCCTAGGTATGTGCCCGTTCGTGACTATCGTTGCGTGCATACGGACACGCTTGGGTATGTTTACCATACAAGGTTTACTAGGGAAACCTGCTTGCTCGACCATTGCCCTCCCGTCGCGGACACCATTCTTGGACAGAAGTCCTAGTACGTAGAGTACTTTCCCTAGGTATGTGCCCGTTCGTGACTATCGTTGCGTGCATACGGACACGCTTGGGTATGTTTACCATACAAGGTTTACTAGGGAAACCAGGAAGGAATTCTAGGCACACGTTTTGTTCCATCCACAGTAACTTTCGTTCTCTTAAGGTAGCTATTTAATTTGTTTGCCATGATAAGTAACCTGCTTCCCCGACCGTCGCGGACACCATTCTTGGACAGAAGTCCTAGTACGTAGAGTACTTTCCCTAGGTATGTGCCCGTTCGTGACTATCGTTGCGTGCATACGGACACGCTTGGGTATGTTTACCATACAAGGTTTACTAGGGAAACCTGCTTGCTCGACCATTGCCCTCCCGTCGCGGACACCATTCTTGGACAGAAGTCCTAGTACGTAGAGTACTTTCCCTAGGTATGTGCCCGTTCGTGACTATCGTTGCGTGCATACGGACACGCTTGGGTATGTTTACCATACAAGGTTTACTAGGGAAACCTGCTTGCTCGACCATTGCCCTCCCGTCGCGGACACCATTCTTGGACAGAAGTCCTAGTACGTAGAGTACTTTCCCTAGGTATGTGCCCGTTCGTGACTATCGTTGCGTGCATACGGACACGCTTGGGTATGTTTACCATACAAGGTTTACTAGGGAAACCTGCTTGCTCGACCATTGCCCTCCCGTCGCGGACACCATTCTTGGACAGAAGTCCTAGTACGTAGAGTACTTTCCCTAGGTATGTGCCCGTTCGTGACTATCGTTGCGTGCATACGGACACGCTTGGGTATGTTTACCATACAAGGTTTACTAGGGAAACCTGCTTGCTCGACCATTGCCCTCCCGTCGCGGACACCATTCTTGGACAGAAGTCCTAGTACGTAGAGTACTTTCCCTAGGTATGTGCCCGTTCGTGACTATCGTTGCGTGCATACGGACACGCTTGGGTATGTTTACCATACAAGGTTTACTAGGGAAACCTGCTTGCTCGACCATTGCCCTCCCGTCGCGGACACCATTCTTGGACAGAAGTCCTAGTACGTAGAGTACTTTCCCTAGGTATGTGCCCGTTCGTGACTATCGTTGCGTGCATACGGACACGCTTGGGTATGTTTACCATACAAGGTTTACTAGGGAAACCTGCTTGCTCGACCATTGCCCTCCCGTCGCGGACACCATTCTTGGACAGAAGTCCTAGTACGTAGAGTACTTTCCCTAGGTATGTGCCCGTTCGTGACTATCGTTGCGTGCATACGGACACGCTTGGGTATGTTTACCATACAAGGTTTACTAGGGAAACCAGAAGGAATTCTAGGCACACGTTTTGTTCCATCCACAGTAACTTTCGTTCTCTTAAGGTAGCTATTTAACTTGTTTGCCATGATAAGCACCTGCTTCCCCGACCGTCGCGGACACCATTCTTGGACAGAAGTCCTAGTACGTAGAGTACTTTCCCTAGGTATGTGCCCGTTCGTGACTATCGTTGCGTGCATACGGACACGCTTGGGTATGTTTACCATACAAGGTTTACTAGGGAAACCTGCTTGCTCGACCATTGCCCTCCCGTCGCGGACACCATTCTTGGACAGAAGTCCTAGTACGTAGCGTTCTTTATTGTACTTGATCAGTTTGTATTGCCTTCGCTTTGTTCCATCGACACTTGCTACTGCTCACTAAGGGTTTTTGTTTGTGATGTGTACGATAAGCCACCGTCTATCCTATCCGGCACTTTATCAACACTTTTCACCCAAGTCATAGGAACGTAGTGTACTTTCCCTGATCGGTACACAATTTTGGTGCACGGCTATCCTGACCGGCAACTTGTACCAACATGGACATCCATGAACGCGTACGCTCGGGCTGCGCCCTCCGTGTTGTACTTTCCCTGATCGGTACACAATTTTGGTGCACGGCTATCCTGACCGGCAACTTGTACCAACATGGACATCCATGAACGCGTACGCTCGGGCTGCGCCCTCCGTGTTGTACTTTCCCTGATCGGTACACAATTTTGGTGCACGGCTATCCTGACCGGCAACTTGTACCAACATGGACATCCATGAACGCGTACGCTCGGGCTGCGCCCTCCGTGTTGTACTTTCCCTGATCGGTACACAATTTTGGTGCACGGCTATCCTGACCGGCAACTTGTACCAACATGGACATCCATGAACGCGTACGCTCGGCTGCGCCCTCCGTGTTGTACTTTCCCTGATCGGTACACAATTTTGGTGCACGGCTATCCTGACCGGCCTAAATCGTCACTTTTCGTCCATAACCTAGGAACGTCGTGTAGGTTTCATCATTTTTATGTTTGATTCGGTTTAATATGTTTGAAAAATACGCTAAGTCCCAGAAATCTGAACTCGAATACTTCCTCCATGTTGCGCCAAAAGCTACTGACCAACGCCTAGCTTGAGACCCATTTATAGTTTAATTTCCATTAATAGTTTTGAAAAATACGCTAAGTCCCAGAAATCTGAACTCGAATACTTCCTCCATGTTGCGCCAAAAGCTACTGACCAACGCCTAGCTTGAGACCCATTTATAGTTTAATTTCCATTAATAGTTTTGAAAAATACGCTAAGTCCCAGAAATCTGAACTCGAATACTTTCTCCATGTGGCGCCAAAAGCTACTGACCAACGCCTAGGTACATGGTTGGTACATGGATTGTATGCATGCAGGCGTACTGCCGTGCTGGACCGGAAAATCGCACTAGCTACTAGAACGTAGAGTAATTCCCCTAGATAGGTGCTTTTGCATGCCTCTGATCGACGACCATGCAACTTGCAACGTGCGACACGCGTAGGTAGGCTTCCCCATACAAGTTCCCTAGGGTAGCACCAAATTGCATACTTTCAGGCGTAATTTTCGGAACCGTGTACCGTGCATGGTACAAGTATCAGTAGCTCGTGCAATTTGTTTTGCATCGTGTTGCGGTTGCAGGTGCGTCAAGATAGGAGTGTTTCGAGACTTTTGCCAAGCTTGAGTGCCATTTGCAGGATAATTGATGTTCTAGCCACGTTAAACATGCCACTTAATGCCGAAAAGGAAAAAGCCGTTTTCTAGGGACGTCCTGTCAAAAAGGTTGCCATCAGCGCTTTCCTCTCGAGTTCAGGATTCTTGGACTTAGCGTTTTTTCACGATCCAATCAAAAGACCAGATCGTGAAATAAACAATTAATACAAGTATGTACTAGTACATCCCTTCAACCGAAGGAAGTACACCATACATGACCCGTACGCCAATCATCCAAGCACATGACACGTCGACTAAGTCAACACATCATACAACTTGGACAACCGACGGGCAAGTAGGTCATCTCGTACACGACACATCGACCGACGAGGTCAACACGCCATGCACAAGACATCCTACTACCAAGACCGACCACCTCGACACACGACACGTTAACCAAACATGGTCAACATCATCATGCGCAAGGCAACCGGCCCAAACGGGTCAACATATACAACTTGTAACGAGAGCATGTAAGCTTACTGGTGTGGTCTGCACGTTCCTCGCATCAAGACAATCAAGTCAAGAAGGAGGAACGCCGACAAGCTCATTAGTGTTACGCGTCCATCTCCAACCTATGTCAAGTCACTCGTCTGACAAGGAAGAAGCACGACACATGTCCACTAATGTAAAGGAACAGTCTCCAGACCAAGTCAAGTCGCTCGTCTGACAAGGAAGGAGCCTGCACCAAGCTTCACCAGTATCCATCAAGTCCATTGTCCGTGAAGGCGGTCGAGCACAACACAGACCAGACAAGGTGAACAAAAGCTTACTACGAGTGTACTTATATGACTCACTGGTGTGGTCCGCACGGTCCTCACATCGAGACAATCAAGTCAAGAAGGAGGCACGCCGACAAGCTCATCAGTGTTAAGCAACCTTCTCCACAGCATGTCAAGTCACTCGTCTGACAAGCTAGGAGCACGATGCATGTCCACCAATGTAAAGCCTTAGTCTCCAGACCAAGTCAAGTCACTCGTCTGACAAGGAAGGAGCCTAAGTCAAGCTTCACCAGTACCCATTACCTAGTCCATGGCTGCATTAAGCACTTCATGAACAGGACAAGGTAGAGCCATAATGAGTGTACAGTATACGTACTGGTGTGGGTCGCACGGTCCTCACATCAAGACAATCAAGTCAAGAAGGAGGCACGCCGACAAGCTCACTAGTGT
>NW_024427691.1:0-2500 GCF_017562075.2 Anopheles merus | reverse complement strand
CAAGTTGGTTGTTCCAACTGATTGACCAAGCGTTGAAGTCCCCCCCGATAACGAACTTGTGGATACCGGTTAGAGCCAATACCGTGTTATCCAACATGACCTGAAACTCTTCCATGCTATATCTAGGTGGCGCGTAACGCTAACCACTCGCATATCCCCTATGTCCACAATCATTAAACCCTTCAGACCCTTATTGACTATCTTAACTGGTAAGTCAGCGTTAACCACCACTGCTGCCGTTTATCGTCATTACGTAAAACTTTGACGGTTGGTTGTTGCTAGATACGGATCTGCAATCACACTATATCACCGATCTCCTCCTTATCGTTTGCCACATTAATTGAAATGCGGCATAACTATGATTCTGGTTATGTTTAGTAACCTAACCATTATGATCTAATCGTTCGCCTTCTGGACACATGTACTGCCCGTTGCGTGAGGGTTCTGTGACCTCGTACCGCAATCCAAACACTTAACCGTGTTGGTACAGGCTTTTTCTTGTGCCCACTCAAACCGCATTTCCAGCACAGATTACTTCTGTCTGGTTCCCTACAATGATAGCTCGTATGACCTATCTTCCAACACTTATAACATTTCTGTTCCTCCATAACCTCTCGGATATGGCATATCGACCAGCCGACTTTCAGCTTTCCAAATTAAGGAAGCTTTGAAGTCTGGCCGATACGTTATCCGTGTGCCGTGCTGCGTACGGCCGGCCGCGCGCCCTTCTTCATTTTGATACGATCTAACTCTATCTCAATGTTGAGCTGTGCTTTGACAGCCTCCGCAACCTCCTCTGGGTGGTAATTTCATCGAGATGCATGATCTCATCATTTTAGAAGGAGCTAGCGTTCTGACTGACGCCTTGCCCTTCACCGCATCCTTAATTTTTGGGAGCATTGCACTTGCAGACTACCCTGCTTAAGTTCTAGCAACATGCCTCCATTTTTGGGGCCCGTCGGACCTTAGAGATTGTCTCTCCAACCGATTTCAGAGCATCGGACTGCTTCATTTCCTTGAGCAATCTCGCGAGCTCTTCAGAAGTGCAGTCCGATATCAGCAGAGCCTCAGGGCGCTCCTGGGCTTATTCTCTTCTTCTTGCTCTTCTTCTTCTTCTTCTTCCTTCTCTCATTAATATTCGGTCGTTCACTCTCGGACTTAGAATATTTTCCATCGGTTCCCTCGAGGGGGTAACTCTCAATGGTTGTTGTTGTTGCATTTGCAACCTTTGCAACCCACTTGGACCAGGCTGTCGTTCATCAGCCCACTGGTCTTCTGCCGTTTCGCGTTTGCGGCCCGAATCCATCGTTATCGTCAAGCGACGTTTTGCGTTTGACGATCGAGGACCTGCTGCATGCGATTAACGGCTCTAAATCTACGAAATTCGGACATTACCTCATCGAGGAAGTCCATCATAACCGTAACTAACGTAAAATGGGAAGACTCGTCATCGAGTTTTCTTATCCCAAACGCATTGCCTCCATTCGATCTTGTAGATCCATGAACGCTTGGTCGGATCTTTCTATCTACCCCCTTGGACTTTTTGCCCTTCTTAGTTTTAATATTGAACTCATTCACTTAATTGGGCTCAAACTCAGGCCCGCTATCCGCGTCTGTTTATGCAGTCTCCTATTTGGTTCCGTGGGTGGCTATGAAACAGGGAGCTCCACGCGAGGGTTGGCCCGCGCCCTTATGAGGCGACGGGCTCAGTGCCGAACCGGAGTAAAGTGGGGCTGAACCCACCCACACTGCATTTGCCATAGAGCGTATCGTATGGCGACAGTCTTGGAGCGCTACCTAAGACTTGCTAAGTTTTAATAGAGCGGTGACGGAATCCCCTTGCCCTCCCCCGTTTCAGCAGGTTTCACCCTGCTTACTAAGGTTCGGCGGGTTCATCCGCCGGCCCGTGTACATCCGTAGTTATGCCATATACCAATCACTAGCCTAAATACGCGCAGAGGATTTTTCCTCTCGAGTTCAGGTTTCCCCCTTGACAGAATGTGGGTGTGCGACTTAACACCACACCCCCCCTCGCCCCTGACGTTGCTGGCCCAACGCTTCTTCACCGCCACCGTTAGCTCGGGCCTCGTCAACTTAATGACGGGCCCCTACCCCGCCCGGCACCGCGTGGAGGTGGTGGTCGGACTTTGCCGGGCGCATTTGGCTACCTTAAGAGAGTCATAGTACTCCCGCCGTTTACCCCGCGCTTGCTTGAATTTCTTCACGTTGACATTCAGAGCACTGGGCAGAAATCACTTGTGTCAACACCCACCCGGGGGCCATCACAATGCTTTGTTTAATTAGACAGTCGGGCTTCCCCTCAGCCGTGCCATTCTGAATTGGGCTGTTTGCTGTGCGACCGCGGGTACGGGCCAGCCTACCTTGCGGCAGGTGGAGCACCCGGTCCCGGCTGGTCGCACCCAGCCTTCAGAGCCATCCTTGTCCCGAAGTTACGGATCCAGTTTGCCGACTTCCCTTACCTACATGATCTATCGACTAG
>NW_024427690.1:0-86565 GCF_017562075.2 Anopheles merus | reverse complement strand
TTTCCAAAAATTCTTAAATTTTACAAATAAGCAAAAGACTATACCGAGCTACAATTTCTGAAATTCTTAAATTTTGGAAATTAGCAAAAGACTATACTAAGCTTCATTTCTGAAATTCTTAAATTTTAGAAAGAGCAAACGACTACACTGAGCTATAATTTCTAAAATTCTAAAATTTTAGAAATGAGCATACGACTATACTGAGCTATAATTTCTGAAATTCTTAAATTTTAGAAATTAGCAAAAGACTATACTGAGCTTCAATTTCTGAAATTCTTAAATTAAAGAAATAATCAAAAGACGATACTGAGCTACAATTTCCAAAAATTCTAATATTTTATAAATAAGTAAAAGACAATACTAAACTACAATTTCTGAAATTCTTAAATTTTATAAATTAGCGAAAGACTAAATTGAGCTTCATTTTCTGAAATTCTAAAATTTTAGAAATGAGCGAACGACTTTACTGAGCTAAAATTTCTGAAATTCTTAAATTGTAGAAATTAGCAAAAGACTATACTGAGCTTCAATTTCTGAAATTCTTAAATTTAAGAAATAATCAAAAGACTATACTAAGTTACAATTTCCGAAATTCTCAAATTTAAGAAATAAGCAAAAGACTATACTGAGTTACAATTTCCAAAAATTCTAAAATATAAGAAATAAGTAAAAGATAATACTGAACTACAATTTCCAAAAATTCTAAGATTTTAGAAATAAGCAAAAGACGATACTGAGCTACCATTTCTGAAATTCTAAAATTTTAGAAATAAGTAAAAGACTATACTGAGTTTCAATTTCTGAAATTCTTAAATTTTAGAAATCAGCAAAAGACAATTCTGAACTACAATGTCTGAAATTTTTAAATTTTAGAAATTAGCGAAAGACTAAATTGAGCTTCATCATCTGAAATTCTAAAATGTTAGAAATGAGCGAACGACTATACTGAGCTATAATTTCTGAAATTCTTAAATTTTAGAAATTAGCAAAACGACTATACTGAGCTTCAATTTCTGAAATTCTTAATTATAAAAGAAATAATCAAAAGACGATACTGAGCTTCAATTTCCAAAAAATTCTAATATTTTTAAATAAGTAAAAGACAATACTAAACTACAATTTCTGAAATTCTTAAATTTTAGAAATTAGCGAAAGACTAAATTGAGCTTCATTTTCTGAAATTCTAAAATTTTAGAAATGAGCGAACGACTTTACTGAGCTAAAATTTCTGAAATTCTTAAATTGTAGAAATTAGCAAAAGACTATACTGAGCTTCAATTTCTGAAATTCTTAAATTTAAGAAATAATCAAAGACTATACTGAGTTACAATTTCCGAAATTCTCAAATTTTAGAAATAAGCAAAAGACTATACTGAGTTACAATTTCCAAAAATTCTAAAATATAAGAAACAAGTAAAAGATAATACTGAACTACAATTTCCAAAAATTCTAAGATTTTAGAAATAAGCAAAAGACGATACTGAGCTACCATTTCTGAAATTCTTAAATTTTCGAAATAAGCAAAAGACTCTACCGAGCTACAATTTCTGAAATTCTTAAATTTTAGAAATAAGCAAAAGACTATTCTGAACTACAATGTCTGAAATTTTTAAATTTTAGAAATTAGCGAAAGACTAAATTGAGCTTCATCATCTGAAATTCTAAAATGTTAGAAATGAGCGAACGACTATACTGAGCTATAATTTCTGAAATTCTTAAATTTTAGAAATTAGCAAAAGACTATACTGAGCTTCAATTTCTGAAATTCTTAAATTAAAGAAATAATCAAAAGACGATACTGAGCTACAATTTCCAAAATTCTAATATTTTATAAATAAGTAAAGGACAATACTAAACTACAATTTCTGAAATTCTTAAATTTAGAAATAAGCGAAAGACTAATTGAGCTTCATTTTCTGAAATTCTAAAATTTTAGAAATGAGCGAACGACTTGACTGAGCTAAAATTTCTGAAATTCTTAAATTGTAGAAATTAGCAAAAGACTATACGGAGCTTCAATTTCTGAAATTCTTAAATTTAAGAAATAATCAAAAGACTATACTGAGTTACAATTTCCGAAATTCTCAAATTTAAGAAATAAGCAAAAGACTATACTGAGTTACAATTTCCAAAAATTCTAAGATATAAGAAATAAGTAAAAGACAATACTGAACTACAATTTCCGAAAATTCTAAGATTTTAGAAATAAGCAAAAGACGATATGAGCTACCATTTCTGAAATTCTAAAATTTTAGAAATAAGCAAAAGACTAAACTGAGCTACAAATTCTGAAATTGTTAAATTTTGGAAAAAAGAGTATACTAAGCTTCATTTTCTGAAATTCTTAAATTTTAGAAATGAGCAAACGACTACACTGAGCTATAATTTCTGAAATTCTAAAATTTTAGAAATGAGCATACGACTATACTGAGCTATAATTTCTGAAATTCTTAAATTTTAGAAATAACAAAAGACTATACTGAGTTACAATTTCCGAAACTAATAAATTTAAGAAATAAGTAAAAGACAATACTGAACTACAATTTCCGAAAATTCTAAGATTTTAGAAATAAGCAAAAGACGATACTGAGCTACAATTTCTGAAATTCTTAAACTTTAGAAATAAGCAAAAGACTCTACCGAGCTACAATTTCTGAAATTCTTAAATTTTAGAAATAACCAAAGACTATACTGAGTTACAATTTCCGAAACTTCTTAAATTTAAGAAATAAGTAAAAGACAATACTGAACTACCATTTCCGAAAATTCTAAGATTTTAGAAATAAGCAAAAGACGATCCTGAGCTACAATTTCTGAAATTCTAAGATTTTAGAAATTAGCAAAAGACTAAACTGAGCTACAATTTCTGAAATTGTTAAATTTGGGAAATTAGCAAAAGACTATACTAAGCTTCATTTTCTGAAATTCTTAAATTTAAGAAATTAGCAAACGACTACACTGAGCTATAATTTCTGAAATTCTAAAATTTTAGAAATGAGCATACGACTATACTGAGCTATAATTTCTGAAATTCTTAAATTTTAGAAATAACCAAAGACTATACTGAGTTACAATTTCCGAAACTTCTAAAATTTAAGAAAAAAGTAAAAGACAATACTGAACTACAATTTCCGAAAATTCTAAGATTTTAGAAATAAGCAAAAGACTATACTGAGATACAATTTCTGAAATTCTTAAATTTAAGAAATAAGCAAAAGACTCTACCGAGCTACAATTTCTGCAATTCTTAAAGTTTAGAAATAACCAAAGACTATACTGACTTACAATTTCGGAAACTTCTTAAATTTAAGAAATAAGTAAAAGACAATACTGAACTACAATTTCCGAAAATTCTAAGATTTTAGAAATAAGCAAAAGACGATACTGAGCTATAATTTCTGAAATTCTAAGATTTTAGAAATTAGCAAAAGACTAAACTGAGCTACAATTTCTGAAATTTATAAATTTTGGAAATTAGCAAAAGACTATACTAAGCTTCATTTTCTGAAATTCTTAAATTTTAGAAATAAGCAAACGACTACACTGAGCTATAATTTCTGAAATTCCAAAATTTTAGAAATGAGCATACGACTATACTGAGCTATAATTTCTGAAATTCTTAAATTTTAGAAAGAACCAAAGACTATACTGAGTTACAATTTCCGAAACTTCTAAAATTTAAGAAAAAAGTAAAAGACAATACTGAACTACAATTTCCGAAAATTCTAAGATTTTAGAAATAAGCAAAAGACTATACTGAGCTGCAATTAATGAAATTGTTAAATTTAAGAAATAAGCAGAAGACTCTACCGAGCTTCAATTTAGGAAATTCTTAAATTTTAGAAATAAGCAAAAGACTATACTGATCTACGATTTCTGAAATTCTTAAATTTTATAAATAAGCATAAGACTATACTGAATTACAATTTCAAAAAATTCTAATATTTTAGAAATAAGCAAAAGACTATACTGAACTACAATTTCTGAAATTCTTAAATTTTAGAAATTAGCGAAAGACTAAATTGAGCTTCATTTTCTGAAATTCTAAAATTTAAGAAATGAGCGAACGACTCTACTGAGCTACAATTTCTGAAATTCTTAAATTTTAGAAATTAGCAAAAGACTATACTGAGCTTCAATTTCTGAAATTCTTAAATTTAAGAAATAATCAAGAGACTATACTGAGTTACAATTTCCGAAAGTCTCAAATTTTAAAAATAAGCAAAAGACTATACTGAGTTACAATTTCCAAAAATTCTAAAATATAAGAAATAAGTAAAAGATAATACTGAACTACAATTTCCAAAAATCTAAATTTTAGAAATAAGCAAAAGACGATACTGAGCTACCATTTCTGAAATTCTAAAATTTTAGAAATAAGTATAAGACTATACGGAGTTACAATTTCTGAAATTCTTAAATTTTAGAAATCAGCAAAAGACAATTCTGAACTACAATTTCCGAAAATTCTAAGATTTTAGAAATAAGCAAAAGACGATACTGAGCTACAATTTCTTAAATTCTAAGATTTTAGAAATTAGCAAAAGACTAAACTGAGCTACAATTTCTGAAATTGATAAATTTTGGAAATTAGCAAAAGACTATACTAAGCTTCATTTTCTGAAATTTTTAAATTTTAGAAATGAGCAAACGACTAAACTGAGCTACAATTTCTGAAATTCTAAAGTTTTAGAAATGAGCAAAAGACTATACTGAGCTACAATTTCTGAAATTCTTAAATTTTAGAAACAACCAAAGGATATACTGAGCAACAATTTCTGAACTTCTTAAATTTTAGAAATAAGCAGCAGACTATACTGAGTTACAATTTTTGAAATTCATTAATTTTAGAAATAAGCAAAAGACTATACTGAGCTATAATTTCTGAAATTCTAAAATTTTAGAAATGAGCATAAGACTATACTGCGCTATAATTTCTGAAATTCTTAAATTTTAGAAATAAGAAAAAGACAATACTGAGTTACAATTTCCGAAACTTCTAAAATTTAAGAAATAAGTAAAAGACAATACTGATCTACAATTTCCGAAAATTCTAAGATTTTAGAAATAAGCAAAATACTATACTGAGCAACAATTTCTGAAATGCTAAAATTTTAGAAATTAGCAAAAGACTATACTGTATTTCAATTTCCAAAAATTCTAAAATTTTAGAAATAAGCAAAAGACTATACTGAGCTACAATTTTTGAAATTCTTAAATTTTAGAAATAAGCAAAAGACTATACTCAGCTACAATTTCCGAAACTTCTTAAATTTAAGAAATAAGTAGAAGACAATACTGAACTACAATTTCCCAAAATTTTAAGATTATAGAAATAAGCAAAAGACGATACTGAGCTACAATTTCTGAAATTCTAGGATTTTAGAAATTAGCAAAAGACTATACTGAGCTACAATTTCTGAAATTCTTAAATTTTAGAAATAAGCAAAAGACTATACTGTTTTGCAATTTCTGAAATTCTTAAATTTTAGAAATAAGCAACCGACTATACTGAGATACAATTTCTGAAAATCTTGAATTTTAGAAATGAGCAAACGACTATACTAAGTTACATTTTCTGAATTCATTTAACCTTAGAAGCAAACAAAAAACTTTACTGAGTTACAATTTCTGAAATTCTTAAATTTTAGAAATAAGCAACCGACTATATTGAGATACAATTTCCGAAATTCTTAGATTTTAGAAATAAGCAAACTACGATACTGAGCTACAATTTCTGAAATTCTTACATTTTAGAAATAAGCAAACAACTATACTGAGTTACATTTTCTGAATTTATTGAATCTTAGTAGCAAACAAAAAACTTTACTGAGTTACAATTTCTTAGATTCCAAAATTTTAGAAATTTGCTAACGACAATACTGAACAATAATTTCTGAAATTCTTACATTTTAGAAATTAGCAAAAGACTATACAGAGTTGCAATTTCCAAAAATTCCTAAATTTTAGAAATTAGCAAAAGACTATGCTGAGGAACATTTTCTGTAATTCTAAAATTTTAGAAATAAGCAAAAGACTATACTGAGCTACAATTTCCAAAAATACTACAATTTTAGAAATAAGTAAAAGACACAACAGAGTTACAATTTCCAAAAATTCTAAAATTTTAGAAAGAAGCAAAAGACGATACTGAGCTACAATTTCTGAAATTCTTAGATTTTAGAAATAAGCAAAAGATTATACTGAGCTACAATTTCTGAAATTTTTAAATTTTAGAAATAAGCAAAAGACTATATAGAGCTACACTTTCCGAAAATTCTTAAATTTTAGAAATAAGCAAAAGACTATACTGAGCTGCCATTTCTGAAATTCTAAAATTTTAGAAAGAAGCAAACGACTGAACTGAGTTACAATTTCCGAAACTTCTGAAATTTAAGAAATAAGTAAAAGACAATACTGAACTACTATTCCCGAAAATTCTAAGATTTTAGAAATATACAAAAGACGATACTGAGCTACAATTTCTGAAAGTCTAAGATTGTAGAAATTAGCAAAAGACTATACTGAGCTACAATTTCTGAAATTCTTAAGTTTTATAAATAAGCAAAAGACTATACTGAATTACAATTTCAAAAAATTCCAAAATTTTAGAAATAAGATAAAGACTATACAGATTTACAATAACCAAAAATTCTAAATTTTTAAGAAATAAGTAAAAGACAATACTGAGCTTCAATTTCTGTAGTTCTTAAATTTAAGAAACTAGCAAAAGACTATGCTGAGCTTCAATTTCTGAAATTCTTATTTTTAAGAAATGGGCAAACGACTATACTGAGCTATAATTTCTGAAATTCTTAAATTTTACAAATAAGCAAAGGCTATACTGAATTACAGTTTCCGAAAATTTAAAAATTTTATAAATAAGTAAAAGACTATACTGAAGTAAAATTTCTGAAATTCTCAAATTTTAGAAATCAGCAAAAGACGAAACCGAGCTACAATTACTGAGATTCTTAAATTTTCTGAATAAGTATAAGACTATACAGAGTTACAATTTCTGAATTTCTTTAATTTTAGGAATTAGCAAAAGACTATACTGTGGTTCAATTTCTGAAATTCTTAAATTTAAGAAATGGGCAAACGACTATACTGAGCTATAATTTCTGAAATTCTTAAATTTTACAAATAAGCAAAGGCTATACTGAATTACAATTTCCGAAAATTTCAAAATTTTATAAATAAGTAAAAGACTATACTGAAGTAAAATTTCTGAAATTCTTAAATTTTAGAAATCAGCAAAAGACGAAACCGAGCTTCAATTACTGAGATTCTAAAATTTAAGAAGTAAGCAAAAGACGATACTGAGCTACAATTTCCGAAAATTCTAAAATTTAAGATATGAGCAAACGACAATACTGAACTACAATTTCTGAAATTCTTAAATTTTAGAAAGAAGCAAACGACTATACTGAGTTACAATTTCCGAAACTTCTGAAATTTAAGAAATAAGTAAAAGACAATACTGAACTACTATTCCCGAAATCTAAGATTTTAGAATATACAAAAGACGATACTGAGCTACATTTTCTGAAAGTCTAAGATTGTAGAAATTAGCAAAAGACTATACTGAGCTACAATTTCTGAAATTCTTAAGTTTTATAAATAAGCAAAAGACTATACTGAGCTTCAATTTCTAAAATTCTTAAATTTAAGAAATGAGCAAACGACTATACTGAGCTACAATTTCGTAAATTCTTAAATTTTAGAAATAAGCAGAAGACTAGACTGGGCTACAATTTCTGAAATTCTTAATTTTAAGAAATAAGCAAACGACTATACTGAGCTACAATTTCCGAAAATTCTTAAATTTTAGAAATAAGCAAACGACTATACTGAGCTACAATTGCTGAAATTTTTTTAATTTAAAAATAAGCAAACGACTATACTGAGTTACAATTTCCGAAACTTCTAAAATTTAAGAAATAAGTAAAAGACAATACTGAACTTCAATTTCCGAAAATTCTAAGATTTTAGAAATAAGCCAAAGACGATACTGAGCTACAATTTCTGAAATTCTTAGATTTTAGAAATAAGCAAAAGATTAAAGTGAGCTACAATTTCCGAAAATTCTAAGATTTAAGAAACAAGCAAAAGACTATACTGAACTACAATTACTGAAATTCTTAAATTTTAGAAATTAGCAAAAGACTATACTGAGCTCCAATTTCCAAACATTTTAAAATTTAAGAAATGAGCAAACGATGATACTGAGCTACAATTTCTGAAATTCTTAAATTTCAGAAATAAGCAAACGACTATACTGAATTACAATTTCCAAAAATTCTTAAATTTTAGCAATGAGTAAAAGACTATACAGAGTTACAATTTCCAAAAATTCTAAAATTTTAGAAATAAGCAAAAGACAATACTGAGTTACAATTTCTAAAATTCTTAAATTTTAGAAATTAGCAAAAGACAATACTGAGTTACAATTTCTGAAATTCTTAAATTTTAGAAATTAGCAAAAGACTATACTGAGCTACAATATCTGAAATTTTTAAATTTAAGAAATAAGCAAAAGACTATACTGAGCTACAATTTCGAAAAATTCTAAAATTTAAGAAATAAGTAAAAGACTACACATAGTTACAATTTCCAAAAATACTTAAATTTCAGAAATAAGCAAAAGACTATACTGAGCTACAATTTCTGAAATTCTTAGATTTTCGAAATAAGCAAAGATTATACTGAGCTACAATTTCGGAATATTCTTAGATTTAGAAATAAACAAAAGACTATACTGAGTTGCAAGTTCTAAAATTCTAATATTTTAGAAATCAGCAAAAGACTATACTGAGCTACAATATCTGAAATTCTTAAATTTTAAAAATAAGCAAAAGACTATACTGAGCTACAATTTCCAAAAATACTACAATTTTAGAAATAAGAAAAAGACTATACAGAGTTACAATTTCCAAAAATTCTAAAATTTTAGAAATAAGTAAAAGACTATACTAAGTTACAATTTCTGAAATTGTTTAATTTTAGGAATTAGCAAAAGACTATACTGTGCTACAATTTCTGAAATTCTCAAATTTTAGAAATAAGCAAAAGACTTTATTGAATTACGATTTCCAAAAATTCTTAAATTTAAGAAATAAGTAAAAGACAATACAGAGTTACAATTTCCAAAAATTCTAAAATTTTAGAAATAAGCAAAAGGCGATTCTGAGCAACAATTACTGAGATTCTAAAATTTAAGAAATGAGCAAACGACTATACTGAGCTATAATTTCTGAAATTCTTTAATTTTAGAAATAAGCAAAAGACTATACTGAATTACAATATCCAAAAATTCTAAAATTTTAGAAATAAATAAAAGACTATACAGAGTTACAGTTTTTGAAACTTCTAAAATTTAAGAAATAAGCAAAAGACGATACTGAGCTACAATTTCTGAAATTCTAAGATTTTAGAAATTAGCAAAAGACTATACTGAGCTACAATTTCTGAAATTGTTAAATTTTGGAAATTAGCAAAAGACTATACTAAGCTTCATTTTCTGAAATTCTTAAATTTTAGAAATGAGCAAACGACTACACTGAGCTATAATTTCTAAAATTCTAAAACTTTAGAAATGAGCATACGACTATACTGAGCTATAATTTCTGAATATTCTAAAATTTTAGACATAACCAAAGTTTATACTGAGTTACAATTTCCGAAACTTCTAAAATTTAAGAAATAAGTAAAAGACAATACTGAACTACAATTTCCAAAATTTCTAAAATTTTAGAAATAAGCAAAAGACTATACTGAGCTACAATTTCTGAAATTCTTAAATTTTAGAAATAAGCAAAAGACTCTACCGAGCTACAATTTCTGAAATTCTTAAATTTTAGAAAAAAGCAAAAGACTATACTGAACTACAATGTCTGAAATTCTTAAATTTTAGAAATTAGCGAAAGACTACATTGAGCTTCAATTTCTGAAATTCTTAAATTTTAGAAATGAGCGAACGACTATACTGAGCTTCAATTTATGAAATTCTAAAATTTAAGAAATAATCAAAAGACTAAACTAAGCTTCAATTTCTGAAATTCTAAAATTTAAGAAATAAGCAAAAGACTATACAGAGTTAGAATTTCCAAAAATTCTAAAATTTTAGAAATAAGCAAAAGACGATACTGAGCTACAATTTCCGAAACTTCCTAAATTTAAGAAATAAGTAAAAGACAAAACTGAACTACAATTTCCGAAAATTATAAGATTTTAGAAATGAGCAAAAGACGATACTGCGCTACAATTTCTGAAATTCTATGATTTTAGAAATAAGCAAAAGACTATACTGAGCTACAATTTCTGAAATTCTTAAATTTTAGAAATAAGCAAAAGACTATACTGATTCACAATTTCCGAAAATTCTAAAATTTTAGTAAGAAGTAAAAGACCATACATAGTTAAATTTCCATAAATTTTACAATTTTAGAAATAAGCAAAAGACGATACTGAGCTACAATTTCTGAAATTCTTTAATTTTAGAAATAAGCAAAAGATTATAGTGAGCTACAATTTCCGAAAATTCTAAGATTTAAGAAATAAGCAAAAGACTAAACTGAGCTACAATTTCTGAAATTCTTAGATTTTAGAAATTAGCAAAAGACTATACTTATCTACGATTTCTGAAATTCTTAAATTTTAAAAATAAGCAAAAAACTATACTGAATTACAATTTCCAAAAATTCTAATATTTTATAAATAAGTAAAAGACAATACTAAACTACAATTTCTGAAATTCTTAAATTTTAGAAATAAGCGAAAGACTATACTGAGCTACAATTTCCAAAAATTCTAAAATATAAGAAATAAGTAAAAGATAACACTGAGCTGCAATTTCCAAAAATTCTAAAATTTTAGAAATAAGCAAAAGACGATACTGAGCTACAATTTCCGAAAATTCTAAAATATAAGAAATAAGCAATCGACTATACTGAGCAACAACTTCTGAAATTCTTAAAATTTAGAAATAAGCAAAAGACTATTCTGAGTTACAATTTCCGAAACTTCTTAAATTTAAGAAATAAGTAATAGACAATACTGAACTACAATTTCCGAAAATTCTAAGATTTTAGAAATAAGCAAAAGACGATACTGCGCTTCAATTTCTGAAACTCTAAGGTTTTAGAAAAAAGCAAAAGACTATACTGAGCTACAATTTCTTAAATTCTTAAATTTTAGTAATAAGCAAAAGACTATACTGAGTTACAATTTCGAAAAATTCTAAAATTTTAGAAATAAGTAAAAGACTATACATAGTTACAATTTCCATAAATACTACAATTATAGAAATAAGCAAAAGACTATACAGAGTTACAATTTCCAAAAATTCTAAAATTTTAGAAATAAGCAAAAGACGATACTGCGCTACAATTTCTGAAATTCTAAGATTTTAGAAATAAGCAAAAGACGATACTGCGCTACAATTTCTGAAATTCTAAGATTTTAGAAATAAGCAAAAGACTATACTGAGCTACAATTTCTTAAATTCTTAAATTTTAGTAATAAGCAAAAGACTATACTGAGTTACAATTTCGAAAAATTCTAAAATTTTAGAAATAAGTAAAAGACTATACATAGTTACAATTTCCATAAATACTACAATTATAGAAATAAGCAAAAGACTATACAGAGTTACAATTTCCAAAAATTCTAAAATTTTAGAAATAAGCAAAAGACGATACTGCGCTACAATTTCTGAAATTCTAAGATTTTAGAAATAAGCAAAAGACGATACTGCGCTACAATTTCTGAAATTCTAAGATTTTAGAAATAAGCAAAAGACTACACTGAGCTACAATTTCTTAAATTCTTAAATTTTAGAAATAAGCAAAAGACTATACTGAGTTACAATTTCCAAAAATTCTAAAATTTTAGAAATAAGTAAAAGACTATACATAGTTACAATTTCCATAAATACTACAATTATAGAAATAAGCAAAAGACTATACAGAGTTACAATTTCCAAAAATTCTAAAATTTTAGAAATAAGCAAAAGACGATACTGCGCTACAATTTCTGAAATTCTAAGATTTTAGAAATAAGAAAAAGACTATACTGAGCTACAATTTCTGAAATTCTTAGATTTTAGAAATTAGCAAAAGACTATACTGATCTACGATTTCTGAAATTCTTAAATTTAAAAAATAAGCAAAAGACTATACTGAATTACAATTTCCAAAAATTCTAATATTTTATAAATAAGTAAAAGACAATACTGAACTACAATTTCTTAAATTCTTAAATTTTAGAAATTAGCGAAAGACTATACTGAGCTACAATTTTCAAAACTTCTAAAATATAAGAAATAAGAAAAAGATAACAATGAGCTGCAATTTCCAAAAATTCTAAAATTTTAGAAATAAGCAAAAGACGATACTGAGCTACAATTTTCAAAAATTCTAAAATATAAGAAATGAGCAATCGACTATACTGAGCTACAATTTCTGAAATTCTTAAATTTAGAAATAAGCAAAAGACTATTCTGAGTTACCATTTCCGAAACTTCTAAAATTTAAGAAATAAGTAAAAGACAATACTGAACTACAATTTCCGAAAATTCTAAGATTTTAAAAATAAGCAAAAGACGATACTGCGCTTCAATTTCTGAAATTCTAAGATTTTAGAAATAAGCAAAAGACTATACTGAGCTACAATTTCTGAAATTCTTAGATTTTAGAAATTAGCAAAAGACTATACTGAATTACGATTTCCAAAAATTCTAATATTTAAGAAATAAGTAAAAGACTATACAGAGCTACAATTTCCAAAAATTCTAAAATTTTAGAAATAAGCAAAAGACGATACTGAGCTACAATTTCCGAAACTTCTTAAATTTAAGAAATAAGTAAAAGACAATACTGAACTACAATTTCCGAAAATTCTAAGATTTTAGAAATAAGCAAAAGACGATACTGCGCTACAATTTCTGAAATTCTAAGATTTTAGAAATAAGCAAAAACTATACTATACTGAGCTACAATTTCTGAAATTCTTAAATTTTAGAAATAAGCAAAAGACTATACTGATTTACAATTTCCAAAAATTCTAAAATTTGAGAAATAAGTAAAAGACTATACATAGTTACAATTTCCATAAATACTACAATTATAGAAATAAGCAAAAGACTATACAGAGTTACAATTTCCAAAAATTCTAAAATTTTAGAAATAAGCAAAAGACTATACTGAGCTACAATTTCTGAAATTTTTTAATTTTAGAAATAAGCAAAAGACTATACTGAATAACGATTACCAAAAATTATAAAATTTTAGAAATAATTAAAAAACTATACAGAGTTACAATATCCAAAAATTCTAAAATTTCAGAAATAAGCAAAAGACGATACTGAGCTACAATTTCTGAAATTCTTAGATTTAAGGAATAAGCAAAAGATTATACTGAGCTACAATTTCTGAAATTCTAAAATTTAAGAAATAATTAAAAGACTATACTGATCTGCGATTTCTGAAATTCTTAATTTTTTTATATAAGCAAAAGACTATACTGAATTACAATTTCCAAAAATTCTAATATTTTATAAATAAGTAAAAGACAATACTGAACTACAATTTCTGAAATTCTTAAATTTTAGAAATAAGCGAAAGACTAAATTGAGCTTCATTTTCTGAATTTCTAAAATTTAAGAAATGAGCGAACGACTATACTGAGCTAAAATTTCTGAAATTCTAAAATTTTAGAAATTAGCAAAAGACTATACTGAGCTTCAATTTCTGAAATTCTAAAATTTAAGAAATAATCAAAAGACTAAACTGAGCTTCAATTTCTGAAATTCTTAAATTTAAGAAATAAGTAAAAGACTATACTGAGTTACAATTTCCAAAATTTCTAAAATATAAGAAATAAGTAAAAGATAATACTGAACTAAAATTTCCAAAAATTCGAAGATTTTAGAAATAAGCAAAAGACTATACTGAGCTACAATTTCCAAAAATTCTAAAATATAAGAAATGAGCAATCGACTATACTGAGCTACAAATTCTTAAATTCTTAAATTTTAGAAATAAGCAAAAGACTATTCTGAGTTACAATTTCCGAAACTTCTTAAATTTAAGAAATAAGTAAAAGAGAATACTGAACTACAATTTCCGAAAATTCTAAGATTTTAGAAATAAGCAAAAGACGATACTGCGCTACAATTTCTGAAATTCTAAGATTTTAGAAATAAGCAAGTTAAGAACACATGCGTTGGAATTGTAATAAAAAAATAATTTTATTTATCCAATTTGTCGCGCACAAATTCTGAGCTCAAGATGTTGATTAGATCTGCCTAAACTTTCCTGATTTCATGTTATATATGTTCGGTTCCCTACTTTTCATTGTTTATGCTATGGTTATTATGTTTATGCTACGGTTATTTATTAGATATATGATTTGGCCAGATGTTGATACGATGTTGGTGCTGGTTCTGGTTCCGATGATTACTTTGTTGTTCATAGCATATTTCGCTATGAATGGTGTTGCATTGTTTCGGTGCTGGTGTTTTGCTTTCGGTGCTGTGATGTCGTGTTAACTCCTCTCCTCTTAAATGACTTTGTCCTCGAAGTTTCTAGATGCTCTCGTTTACTTTATGTTGTTTCCCTTGATGCAGATGGTAATATGAACCTCAGGCTTTGATATCTGTAAATATTTATCAATACGGCTATTACGATAAACACAATGAATACAATTGAACCACTTATTGATCCAAACAAATTAACTTTTCATGACAAAGATTTGTTCTCTAGTTTGATTTTTTTCAATATTTCTCTATGCTCAATAGTTAGATTGTTTAGATATTTTGATGGTGGTATGTCGATGACGTCGGTTTCGGTTGCTATTAACCCCAGTGTTGGTTGAAATGCTTTGTTTGGTATTGTTATTTCCAGGTTTAAAAATTCTTCTCCGTTGATGTAGATGTTGCATTTTTCAAAATGTATTATATATGAGCCTGTGAGAAATTGTGTGTCATTGTTGCAACTCGATGAAATTCTGACTGTGGCATTGTTAATGAGTATAACGGCATCATGAATACGTTTAATTATTCCATCGGAATATACTTTTTCATAAGTACAATCGGAATGATGTCCATGTACTAGTTTTTGAATACACTTACTTGATGGTTCTAGGTGTATGCTGTCACAAAGATAATTACCCATATCTATTTGTTCGCAGGGCTGTGAAGATTCAAATACATGAGTGTTGTTCTTCAGTATATAGTTGTGATGTAAGAGAATTCTTTTGTCAGTTTTTATAATTGAATCAATATAATTGTATTCAAAAGTATGTTTGGATTCAAATGGGTATTTCAACATATATATGATATGTGTTTTGTTCATTGTTACCTGAGCTGTGGATCTTATCAACATTTCTTCGGTTGATGATACATGTATGTTGTGCTCAGCTAAAAACTTAACCATTTGGATGAGGTCGTCAAGAGATAATAGTTTGCTGCTGGGTATTCCATGTTTTGCTAGTAAAATAGCATCTTCCAGTGTTTCTAAATAGTTTTGCAGAGTATCGAGATTTGAGATGATAATTAGTTGGATGATTTCATTCGATCTTTGATGAAATCTTTCTTCTTCCAGTTGGAGTACGCTGTTTGCAATTCTGGTTATATCATACAAGCGTCTATCAATTTCGTCGTTAATCAGTACTTGTTGATTATTTTGCTCAATCAAGGAGTTAATAGTGGAGTTTATAACACGTAAATCTTCAGCATCAGGTGTTCCTGCGATCCACTTCCATATGGTGCCAATAGTATCCCATCGTCGTTCTCTGTTCGTGTGTGGCCTAATCTTGTAAAATGTTTCATGCAATTTATTAACTTTTAATTTTATAATATTGTAAAGAGGATTATCGTTCACATGGTGTTTTAATTCTGCATCATTGTTTATGAGAACTTGTTCTAAAAGATCTATCTTGATTGGGTGTATGATTCTTATGTTTCCTGTCTTGACTCGTGCTTGACCTAATGGAATTACTGCTAAAGGGTTGTTGGTTATATCATGTATTCCTATGTTAGCATAAACAATTGTAAATGACGCAAATGGCGAGTCTGAAAAGAGAAAAAAAAAGTTAAATGTTAGTAATTTTTTTGTTAGTTGGTTTTCCTAAGGTAAACTTTGTGTACCTTTCTGTTATTAGAATCGATTATATAAGTTGAGTGATTTTCTTTAATTTTTATGGGATAGTATCTACTCTCTCTTTTGTTATTTGTTTTATTTTTTCATTTGCAATGCTTCCTGGTTCATAAATCTGATATTCCTGATCGACTATTTTCTCTTCTTTTTCTTTGAAAAGTTGAGCGATTTTCCTATCTTTTTCTTCACGTATTTTTGATCTTTCTGCAAATGAATGGTCATTTGAAAATTCTCCAATATAAATGTTTCTCGGTGTATCTTTAATGAAACTATGTATAGAGTTGTTGTATTTGTAAGTGGCTTGTTGTACAAGGCAAGTGATACTCATATCTGGATTAAGAGATTTAATGCATCTGGCTATTTCTCGTATAGTTGAATGACATCTTTCTACTTGACCATTTGTTTCTGACCTATTAACCGGAGTTTTAAATATTTTCACGCCTAAATTCAATATTGATTGTTCTACAACATTTGATACAAAAGAAGACTCATTATCAATTACTATTTCTGCTGGAAGATTCCAGTCATATAAAAGCTGTAACAAGACATCTTTAATATCGGCTATTGATTTTGATTTTATAGGTCTGATTTTTAAATATTTAGAAAATTTGTCCAAGGATGTAATAAAAAGATTATTTGCATTATAGGCAAAAATATCTATGTGAACTATTTCTCCTGGGTAGGTAGGTATCGGGGTTTTAATTGGAATGAACTTCTGTGGTTTTCTATCATATTTTTCTAGTTTGCAAATTTCACAATTTTGAATGAAGTTTTGAATGGATTTACGCATTCCAGGGAAATAATATTTCTTTATGAATTGTATAGAATTTTCTTTAACATTTCTATGTGCAAAGTTATGTATTTCTTTAATTTTTTCTAATTGTTGTTTCTCTGTTTGCAAATCTTCTACTATCAATTGAGAATAACGAATTTTTATTACTTTTGAATTATACATTGATTTGAAAATTTCTTGAATGTTTCCCATTATGGATTGATCGCAATATATACCATTACGTACTTTAGGATTGAGGAATTTTTTAAAAGTTTGTTTAATGAAGTCACTTGAAAATTCAGATTCACAGAAGGTGTGTCTTTTATACCCTTGAAATGGTATTGTTAGTTGATAGGAGGAATTAGGGGTTAATCGGAATATAAGTTGATTTCGGAAAACATTAATGGGTGCCTCTGTTGAAAGAATATAATCGTTATCAACATCTTCTGCTGAGTGTTGAGTGGGTGTTAAGGAGTTAATTTGAACACGTGATAAAGCATCTGCAACAATGTTTGCTTTACCTGGTTTATAACACAATTCATAATCATGTTCTTCTAAAAATGATTTCCATCTTTTAAGTTTTGCATTATTATTTTTGGGGAAAGTGTAAATGTTAGTGGGAGGTGATCGGTAAAAATTTTAAGTTTTGCTCCGTAGATAAAATTTCTTAGAGTTTGTAATGCCCTTACTACTGCTAGCATTTCTTTTTCGTTAGTCGCGTAATTTTCTTCCGTTCTGGAAAGAGTTCTGGAAATAAATGTAATTGGTCTCTCTCCATCCGAGGTTTGTTGCGAAAGTACTGCTCCCAATGCTATACTTGATGCATCTGTAGTAAGAATGAAGGGTTTTTCTAAATCCGGAAAAGCTAAAACATCATTTGAACATAGCACTTCTTTAAGGTATTGGAATGATTTTTTTTGCTGATTCATCAAAAGTTATGGTGAAATTTTTTGACTGGTTTTTGGGAATTTGCCGATGGCCATCCTCTCCTCTTAAAAGTTTCGTAAGGGGTTTCGCAAGTTCTGCGTAATTCTTTACGAAACGTCTATAATATCCGGAGAGTCCTAGAAATGCTCTTAAATCTTTTAATGTCTTCGGTTCGGGATATTTTCTGATGCATTCTACTTTTTTCATGTTTGGTTTAAGACCTTCTGCAGAAATAATGAAGCCAAGAAATTCAACTTCTGATTTGAGAAATTCTGATTTATCTGGTTGTATTTTAAAATTAGCTTCTCTAAGTGTTTCTAACACAGTTTTTAAATTTTTTAAATGTTCTTCAACAGTTTTTCCAAAGACTACTATGTCATCTATGTAAACATAGCAAATTTTTCCAATATGTTCACGTAATGTGTCATCCATTACTCTTTGAAAAATCGATGGTGCATTTTTAAACCAAAAGGCATACGTACAAATTCGTATTTGCCATTGTTAATTGAAAACGCAGTTTTTTCTATGTCTTTTTCATGCATAGGAATTTGATGAAATCCTGAAGCTAAGTCTAATGTAGTAAAATATTTATTTGAACCTAAATTGGCCAAAACGGATGCAGTATCTGGAATAGGGTATCTATCACTTATGGTTTTTGAGTTTAATTTTCTGTAATCTATGACAAGTCTATATTTTTTTTTCGTTTGAAGCATCAAGTTTTTTAGGGACAATCCATACAGGTGAATTGTATGGAGATCGAGATGGTCGTATAATTCCATCGTTTAAAAGTTTGTTTATCTGGGAATGCACTTCCGATTTTAGTGCTTGTGGATATGGGTGTTGAGCCGGTCTCATGGTAAAGTCGTCAACTCGTACGACTTAACAACATGCCCGTCATGGGTTCAAGCCCCAAATAGACCGTGCCGCCATACGTAGGACTGACTATCCTGCTATGGGGGGAAATCAATAAGTCACTGAAAGCCAACCCCACAAGTGTGTTGGCAGGCCTTGACCGGCATCGGTTGTTGAGCCAAAGAAGAAGAAGAAGAAGGTTATGGGTATGTTTTACTGTAAACTGGTGATTGATCGGTAGTTCTTATTTCAGCTTTAACCTTTGTTGTAAAAGGTAGTTTTTTATCGGGAGGCTGAAATATATCTTGAAAATCGTGGAGCATATTTCTTAAATCATTTTTTTCTTGAGTTTGTAAATGTTCATCGCGAATATTTATTTGATTAACTTCTTGAAGCTTGTATAGCAATAATGGAATAGTATATTTTCCATTTACTATAAATGTGTCTTGTACTGTATTTATCCATGAACCATTTTCCTTTAAAGAATCCCAACCTAAAATAGCATCAAACGATTTCAGTTGTTCAAGATGAAAAAATTTTATCATCTTGCCCGAGTATGGTTTAAGTAATCTAGCTTGTGAATATTTGGTTATTTTGATGTCTCCTGCTATAGTTGAGATAAAAAATGGTTTTTCGAAGTCGTGAGAAATTTTTGCATATTTTGGATGAACAGTGAACCCTCTCTTATTTGAGAAGCGATGGGACTGTCGAATAAGAGGGGTTTTCAAATTACAGAGGTTAAAAGTGAATGAAAGGTCCATACAAACAAGAAAGAGACAGAGCATTTAGTATGCAGCCTTAACTGTTGCTATAGGAAAATGCGAACAGAATCGCCAATTTGAGCATACATCATTCAATAACCATGGCAACACCATACACAAATAAGAGGGACACAGATTTCAGAGGTTTTCCAAATTAGAGGAACAAAAATGTACTGGAAATCAAGGGACTGTGCAAAATGTTCCAATAAGAGAGGTTTCTCAAATTGGAGAGGTGTCAAATAAGAGAGGGTTCACTGTATATAGTTTTTGTTAGATCCTGTGTCTACTAAGATTCGTAATGGTTCTTTTGCATTACCATAGTAAAGGAAATATGGTAATGTGGAACTCATTCTAAAAAATTCAATTCGGCTTCTTCTCCATTTCCGGATGTTTCTGATCCATCTTGTCTGTTAATGCATGCCAAGTATCGATCATGGGCGGAGAGCACATCATCGTCACATTCTTCTAATGTTTTTGCCATTTCCTCTTCATATTCTACTTGCTCGTTTCCTGTGTTTGTTTCTATATTCAATGCTCTTGTTCTTTTTAATGGTGGTTTATATGTTCCTGAAAAATTAGGACGATTACCGTAATTTACCTGTTTAGAGCGGATGGAACTATCAACTTCCATGGGTTCTGGTTGTGGCGGGTTTTGTGCGACTGGTGGTTTAAACGGATTTCTCTGTGGAATTACAGGTGGTCTAATGCGTAAATGTGGGTTGTAAAAAGTTTGATTTGGTCTATTTTGCGGAGTTAGATAGGTAGGAGGTCTGTAGTAAATTGGTGAATTAGGGTGGTTTGGAGTGGTTGGTGGTCTATACATATTTGGTTTTGTTGGTATTCTTGGTACTATTGGGATAAGATTCCTGGGTGCGGAAGGTGGTATGTATGATTTTGGTGTAGTAAGCATTTTCCGACACTCGATGTTTTGGAATGTAATACAATAACTGTAAGCAGCGGCCAATGATGTGGGTTCATAATTTCTTATGAATTTGTACACATCTCCATCAAGTCATCTAATGAAGGAATCAATGGCTTTCCTATTGTAAGTTTCAATCAGAGCTTTAGATGCTTCTGGATGAGAGAATCGATCATCAGTATGAATTTGGTTTGCTATTAATGACAATAGTCTATTGACTTCGTCATAATACACTTTTAACGACCGACCCTTATGTTGTACGTACATTATCTGGAAGTCAAGTGTTTCAAGATCGCGTTTCTCTCCGTAATATTTTATTAAGGTTTTCTTGATTAAATTCCAATTTCTTCCAACATTTGAGGCCACTAAGGAATCGTTAGCCTCGCCTCTAATTTTTCTTCGAATGAATTTACAAACCATGTGGAATCTGTTTTGTTGTTCCACGGTATTGGTACTGTTGGTTTGGTATAGTTTTACTATACCATCAACATCATCAATCCAGCTATTTAACTCACTTGGTTCACCATAGAAAACAGGCAAATCTTTTACAAGATCAGGTATTTTATCGAATGATTCAGGACTTACGGCTGTTCCGTCAATTTTCGTAAAATGTAATGGGGGATCCGAGTAATCTATTACTCCAGGTATCGATTGTTGTTGTGCTTCTAAAGCAGCTAGTCTGCTTAGAATTCTATCCACTACTTTTGTTGAGTAATTTTGAATGAAGAATTATATAATGATTCTATTTATTCGTCCAGGATTATTATAAATTGATTTAAATTATTTATTAATTTTATGTTTTTTTTTATAGAAATTTTTGAAAATCAATTTGGAAACTCTTATTATTTTCACTTTATATTTTCGATTCACTTTGCTTTTGATTTTTTTTATACTCACGCTCATTTCACTTTTACTTACATAAGTTTCATTTTAGGGGATACCTCAAAATGATTATGAAAATTCCGCCTCTTGCCTCTTACAGTGATGGTCTGGAATTCTCTGCGAAGAAAATCAGTATCTGTCCTCTTACGGCGATGTTTCTGAAATTCTTATGACGACTGCTGCTCCTGTCCTCTTACGGTGGAAATCATTCAGTCGTGGCGTTGACCCGATAATGTTGCGGTAATTCTCGATTCGTAGATAATGGTTCCTTTTTTCAACAAGATGAGCTTTTAATCACTTGTTGATACTACGGTATCACACGAACTGCTGCCACTGAAAAATGTCACTTTTTGGCGGGGCGATAGGTAACACTCGTTTTTAACAAACTGTCCTGTTGCAACATTACTCTTACGTAGTCACTTCACAAAACAATTTTATAAAAACTTCACAATATCGGGTCCCTATTCGGGCGCCAGTTAAGAACACATGCGTTGTAATTGTAATAAAAAATAATTTTATTTATCCAATTTGTTGCGCACATATTCTGAGTTCAAGATGTTGATTAGAACTGCCTAACCTTTCCTGATTTCATGTTATATATGTTCGGTTCCCTACTTTTCATTGTTTATGCTATGGTTATTATGTTTATGCTACGGTTATTTATTAGATATTTGATTTGGCCAGATGTTGATACGATGTTGGTGCTGGTTCTGGTTCCGATGATTACTTTGTTGATCATAGCATATTTCGCTATGAATGGTGTTGCATTGTTTCGGTGCTGGTGTTTTGCTTTCGGTGCTGTGATGTCGTGTTAACTAGAACATTTCACACTATCGTAGATAACTTAACTACTGTTAATTTATCGTATGAGACGCATTTTAGTGAAATACCACCACTATTGGTACTAGCACCACTATAGGTACGTTTACCCTACTTCACTTCGTTTTGGTAAAATATAATTTCCATTTACATTGTCTTCTATTGGATGTGAAATCAATCCGTTATCAGATGAGAAGTATATCATCCAATTAACATAATCAACAATACATCTGTGCTTTATAAAGTCTTTTCCTAACAGTCCGTCAGAAAAAATGGATTCTACGTCTTCTATTTTATGAAATTCGTGTATTATGGAATAATCGCCAAAGTCAATTGTTGTCATAGCAGTTCCTAAAGTCTCTGATTCATGGTCACTAGAGCTTATCAAAGTTATTTTTTTAGATGTATTGATCTTGCAACCTGGTTTTAATTTACTAGCTTTAAGTGCGGATACGGTTGCTCCTGTATCTATGATGAGTGTGCTATAGATTTCCTTTGCAATTTATATTTTAACTTTAACAAAATTATCTGCATTAGTATTTATGGTTAGTATAGGGTATTTTCTGATGCCTGAGAGTGGGCTAAAAAATTATTCTGTTCTTCTGCTGTTACTGTGTTATGAATAGGCGCTCGAGTAATTGCCTCTGACTTGAATGTACGTAGTGATTTCTATTGGCATTTTTTTGTCGATTTGGCTGCTGATTTCTGTTGTTGTTAGTATTGTTATTGTTGTTATATCTGAAGTTATTATTATTTCGGTTGTTGTTCTATCCATAACTTACGGGTGGGAACCTGGGTGGGTTTTGTGTTCGAAACCTATTATTATCTGGGAATTTGTTGAAATTGTTCCTTCCCTGGTAGTTGTTTCCATACCCTCTATTGTTCCTGGTAGCGTTTGAATATAGGATCTTTGTCTGATCATTCCTTCCCTTTTTCGTTTTGTCTTCTAGCTCCAACTTTACTGCTTGCTCTATTGCTTCATGCAAGGATTCAAATTTACTCGATCTCATTATAATTTTGGTCTCACCATCTTTAAGTCCATAACTCAATGCACTGATTCCTGATTTAGTTGCCTTTTTTCTGGCTACTTCTGGCGCTATCTCTTCCGCAATATATGCTTCTTATTGTTGTTGTGTTAATTTTTCAATAACGCTGCCAAAAGCTTCTATCGTTCCAGTCTGTTTAGTATTGTCCATTTTTGACACTAGGATCTCTGGTGTTACCTTTATGCTGCACCTGTCTTGTAATTTGCTAACTATATCTTCAATTGAGGTTGGGGTTTCCCCTACGACAATTCGCGCTTTTCCTGTAAGACGTCCTAGTACCAGTTCTATTACTGTTTCTTTATTTTCTGGCTTTACTATTTTCTTTAATACATTTAAGTTTGACACCACACCTTTCAAATCCTTCTCAGTACCATCATACTTTGATATGAGAGAAGTGGTGATTTTAATTAATTCCATAGTGTCTGCCATTTTGTCAGGTTTCGTTTCTATTGTTATGTCAAATTGGTTATCTGATAATGTAGTTTTTAATGAATCTGGATGCTTTTCGAAATGTATTTTTATGCACTTATTTATTTCGTAGTATACGTATCTACTTTTTTTAACTAGCTTTGTTAATATTTCATCTTTAATAGACGATTCGTGCTTTCGTAGGAGTTATTGTATTTTGTTATATATTTCCTTAGTATTATCCCTTAATTTTGTTAACGCTCAAAGCCTATAACATTTGTTCAGCTGTCTCACCTGTTCATAAATTCTATCTAATATTTCTATTTTTTCGAATAGTTTCTGCATATTTATGCAGCCTCACAAGTAAAATTGCATATTTACAGTACCTTGTTTAAATACATAGCATGTATTTGTTGTTGTTGCTGATAGTGCTACGCTCGTTACCGGTGCTTGGTGTTTAATCGGTGCTTGATGTGAAGTTCTACGGTGTCATCATTCGTCGCTCGATGTCTTTTCGGGGTTGGGACACTTGTCCATTTTCGCTTGCCAATCCAGATTGGGCAGTGAGCTGGTCTTGTCTTTTCGTCTTCCACGTTGGGAACGGCTGTTCCTTTCAATCTCGCTGGCCAAAACTTGTTTTGCACTGCTTTTTAATATTCCATATCACTTGCTCCACGAATCGTATAGATTACCAAAATGAGTTATATTATATAGGCAGTTGTATGTTATTGATTGCATCACGTTTTGCTAGAGTTTTCAATATTTTGAAAACGGTTTTAATTACTTTTTGCATGAGTATGATAGCAAGAAGTATCAGCACAATGTTCAGTTTTAACTCGTGGGTTTCATGTTGCTCTGAGTGAACATTTTGTGTTTGAATAATGGCAAGATCATTATCACCATTAACATTAGATTTGGGGTTTGATGCGTCGTTACCCATTTTATAAATATGTACTGTATTGGTAAATCTATCGCATTGGAGTTCATATGTTTTTACACATTGGGATAGGTTCTCACAACAGTGTGTACGGGGAATGTTTGTTCATCAATTCTTTTTGCACTACACTGCAATACATGTTTTTATTTTTCTTTCTGTACTGCACTTGTTTCTGGCAGTTCATACACCGTTATTGTTTACATTTACATTTACACTTGTGCTATCTTCACTGATTAAATTTCCGTAAAAAAATGCACATTTCAAACTTTTGTTCATGCGTCTACGTGACACTGCTCACATGACATTCGGCGAGTTAACTTGCGATTTACGTTACCGTTATACGTATCACATTTTTCTTGTTTTTACTTTAACTTCTGCCCGTCGATTGCAGATTATGGTCACGGTCGCCATGTAATGGGTTAAGCGATAGCTACGGTCGCCATACGATGAGCGTACAACTGTACCTCAAGTACCGTCGCGGTACGTCAGTTTTTACTGACATGAGCCGAGGTGGAATAGCACTTTGTTCGAAGCGGACTTTTCAACACTTGATCGTCCAGGCGATCATATAAACCTTTAGGAGGTTTCCCTTACTGGAAACGTTGGAGTTTAGAAGCCTTACCTTGGGTAGGGGGACATAACTAAACTCTTGAAATAAGTTGGAAGGCGATGTATTAGGAAGCGTAACGTCCTATCTTGGCAGTCCGAACGAATCTGACTTGCCACGGTCGGAATTGGTTTTATTTATACTCAATATGTTTCGTACATTTGGTTTTGGAATGTGTTTTTGTCCTAATTAAAGGTTATTGATATGAGGTGCAATTCATACATTGTATTGGATTGAGGTGTCTGTCAATTTGTGCCTATGGTGCGCTTTCAGTGTTTTTACAAAGGTTCTGGAAAGTTTCAACTGTCCTAGCCAAGGAACGAGTGCGTTGGTCGATCTTTGCCTAAGCAGCGCTTTTAGCGTTAAGTTGCTATGCGTTCTCAGTTTGTCTATTTTGTTACAGTAACGCTTGAATTGCTTTGGTTGCGCGTTTCGGTTGTTTTCGATAAAAGTCTTTCAATTGTTTTTTCTATGAACGGTATGGTCTGGGTGTGTTGCTAAGGTTTGCTTGCTGATTTGATTTGCTGATGTGTTATAATGAATGTGTTGCAATGGTGTGATTTGGCTTTTCGAAGTGTGTTACAATGTGTCTATAGCTGATAGTGCGTATTATAAAAAGTTCTGTATAGTAGATATGCTACACTGCCATGAGAACCTTTTCAATTTTGTGAACAACGGTTAAAAACTGATCCGATCAAACAAAAGCGACACAAAAAGCTCAACAATGATTTTTTAGCAGAATCTAAATATTTGCTGCTGTTACATACATAGTTGAGGAACATTATCCTAGTCTGATATATTTTTCCTCCCACCACCCACTTCATCATCGATGTTCTCTTAGACCGCGAGTTATGGGATACTGTGTACGGTTTTTAGACAACATAAGGAGAGGCTCCAAAACGAAGAAAAGAGGACTTGTGATTGAACGTCTCACTAGCGAGGAAATACAAAGGTCAGAAAAGATACTGTGTAAAATGGCACAAATGGATGGATTTGCCCAAGAGATGAAGGAGTTGAAGACCGGAAGGGGAGTGGACCGTTCCTCGGCAGTACGAGTATGTGATCCATGGATTGATGAGGAAGGTCTGATGCGCGTGAATGGCAGACTACGGCATGCGGTAACAAGCCATTCGATGAAGTACCCGATAATCATTCCGAAAGGACATCTTCTTCTTCTTCTTCTATTTGGAGTAACATCCTACGCGGACATACCGGCCTATACAGGCTTTCGAGACTTAATTCATTACCACGTAGCCGGATAGTCAATCCTTGCTACGGGAGAATGGTCCATTCTGGGCTTGAACTCATGACGGGCATGATATTGAGTCGTTCGAGTTGACGACTGTACCACGAGACCGCCCTCAAAGAACATATGTTGGTGAAATTGCTGCCATATTATTGCCATATAAAATATCATCATGGCTGCCCACAAATGATGCTATCTATATTGCGTCAGGAATTTTGGATCATCGGTGCAAGGTCAGTGGTAAAGACGATTTATTATCGGTGTATTATATGTGTTTGGTGCAACCCGAAATCTACTGAACAACTGATGGGAGATTTGCCGAAATGTAGTTGTAGAAATGTGTAGAGTTTCCCAAGCAAAGCCGTTTGCAGTATCTGGTGTCGACTATTTCGGTCCAGTTTTCTTGAAGGGGAGCCATTGGCGAATAGCTCCAGTAAAAACGCCTTTACTGGAGCTATTTACCGTGCAGTGTTTATGTGTTTTGCGCAGCGCACCTGGAATTGGTGTCCGACCTAAGCACATCAGCGTTTCTGGCAGCATTACGGAGATTTTTCGCTAGAAGAGGAACGGTAACGGAAATTCATTCTGATAATGTTGGTACCATTGGTTGAAGTTGGTACCTTCAAGGGAACAGCGGATGAGTTAAACAAGTTGAATGAGCGATTCAACTCTACTGATCAGCAGCAAAGTATTTGTGTCCGGACAGCTGAACAGCAGATTAGATAGAAGTTTATCCCGCCTCGCGTACCACACTTTGAAGGCTTGTAGGAAGCAGCAGTGAAGTCAATGAAGCGTCATTTACTGCGTGTGTTGAGCACATCATTGGTGTCACACAAAGACATGGTAACACTTTTGGCCGAGAATGAGTCATGTTTGAATTCCCGTCTGATTTCACCATTGTCGGACGATTCAAATGATTATGAAGTACTAACGCCAGGTCTTTTTCTCACAGGTTCAAATATGCAACATTTAGCGGAAGTAGACGTACAAAATATCCCCGAGAACCACTTGAACCATTGGAGACACGTTCAACATCGACTACAGCACTTTTGGAAGCGCTGGCATGTGGAATATCTTCAACAATTGCGGACTAGACCCAAATAGAGAGGCCCAGTACGATTGATCTGCCCTGGAATTCTGGTTATCGTATGAGAAGATAATTTGCCACCGCTAAAATGGCCATTAGTGAGAATAATCGATGTACACCCAGGACCAGACGACACAGTAAGAGTAGTCACTTTACATACACCACAAGCAAAAGAACTAAAGAGGCCAGTTAGTAGAGTTTGCGTACTACCGATGGAAGGCAATGGACATAATACGATGAAAGGAAACACATGAATCGAGGCATTTTTTGCATAAAATGTACGAAAGTGAGGAGCATAATCAAATATTAACTAATATATTTATTGTATTATAAGAAGTATTATGAATTATGAAGCATGCTGTATGAACTCGAATGTAGCTCATAAATAGCACAGTATTGATCATAGAAGGGAAGTACCTAAGGGATTGAATTATGTTGACGTGAATTGTAAAATTTTCAATTTTGTTGGTCGGGAAATGTTAGCGTCTAGATGTATGCAGTAAGGTTAATAGCATTCAAGAAGCCATAATCTAAGGAACGATTAGAGTAAGTGTTAGTGATAACGCGTGAGAGACAGCATCCTAGCTCACAAGGCTTTCCGTTGAACATTGCTAGGGTTGCCTGTAGTATGTAGTGTGTAGTATTTTAAAAATTCATTTAAATTTAAGCTTATTAATAATTTTATGTTTTTTGTTTCAGAATGATTGCTAACGGCCTTTTTGTGTCTATTCCAAATAAAATATATTATTTCAAGTTTTTAAGCTAAAAATTATACAGTGCCTACCACAACTATATGGACAGTCACTTTTCGCGAATTGCAGAACATCTATAAGAGTTAGATAAAACCAGCGAATGTTTCAGGTGTGTAGAATACTATTTTACATCTTTGTTTATTTTTTTTCAAATTTGTTAACAAGTTTTTACACGACTTATGATGAAAAAACAAATTTATGGTCGTACAAAAACTATAAAGACACTTCGAAAAAGAGGTTGTGTATATGTGCTAAAAAATATGTGCTAACATATTCATTTATGAATCGTTCAAAAATATAAAAAAACATACGTAAGAAAGGTTTTAAGAAATATATTTTTAAACGATTGTTAAAAATTAAAAATTAAAAATTGTTTAAAACTTACTTTCAAGCATTTAAAATTTTTTAAGAGTAAATAGTAAATATAAAAAAAGTTTGTTTTTCAACATCAAAAAATTTCACAAAAAAATTTTTTTTCGCCTTTAATTATGGTGTTGTAACTGCAAAACAAAGTATGCTAAAAGATTTTCAAAAAATATTTTGAAATTGCCACGAGAATCTTACCAATTTTGTGAACAACGGTTCAAAACAGATTCGATCAAAAAACAAAAAAAAAATCGGCACAAAAAGCTTAACAACGATTTTGTATCAGAATCCAAATATTTGCTGTTGCCACATACAAAATTAAGGAAAGTATTGCTACTCTGATATTTTTTTTCTCCCATCACCCACTTCACCAACGATATTCTCATAGACCACTACAAGCATTGACTGGGACTTGTGATAATTTTTATAACTTATTAACCCTTAACATAAGATATAAAACCATTTTTTTAAATCGTTCAAAAATATGTTTCATTTGAAATCTTTCAAGAATATGTATTTTTATTTTTAAACGGTTTGTAAATGGGGTAGTTACCAAATAAAATCAGTTTTTCGTAGCGTTTTTATAGTTATGGTATGACCATTAATTTGTTTTTTGTTTTTGTCATAAGTCGTGTAACAACGTGTTAAAAAAAAGTAGAAAAAATACATACGAAGATGTGAAATAGTATTCTGCACAACTCATACATTCACTGTTTGTATCTATCTATTATGGATTTTCCGCAAATAGCGAAAAACGACTGTCCATATTGTTGTGGTTGGCGCTGTATTTGTTAAAATTAAGGTCGAAAAGACTGCTTACCCACACAACCTGCTTTCATGCGCTTTAAAGTTATCACGATTGCGAGGCTTCATGCGAGCTCGCAAACTGCTCTAACTACTTTTTCGGGTTTTCAACGCTAATGTAAAGCACCAAAAGTTGTAAAAAAAAACACGTAAACCACCATCACGCAACCAAGCTGCAATCTAATGATGAACTTTCATTAAATGTGCTTTAGAGTATCTTTGAGCTTTATTATATTGCGAACAAAATGAACAAAACTTGAAACTTATTTTTAAACATATGCTGGTTCCTATCCTTTACTTTTACAACACAATAAGCCAGCGAATCGTTTAACCTTTCCAGCTGGACTATAATTTTTGTGTGACAACTTTTACAACCGTAAAGCATCTTGTTTTGGTTCTTGTTATCATATAGACACTGAATCTATAGTAAAAATTTGTTTCACTGCTGTATGTCATACGTTTCTAATGTTTTAGTTCTGAATTGACGTGTTTTGTAATTTTTTTACACAAACGTTTTCCTTAATTGTATGACCATGTACCGAGGTATGTAGTTCTTTCAAATTTTTTTATGAGTGAGCATTGTGAGTTATGCATTAAGTAAGTAAGTAAGAGCATTATGAAAGCAAAACTGAGTCTTTTTTTTATTGCTAGTTCTCGTCATTTTTGCTAATCGTCTCTCGATTTTGTAATTGCATTCCTAACATGCACTCATCAGTTGCAGCAAAGGCGAACCCGTGGCAAATGTATGACGAACAAGAAGGGGTTGTAATAGAAGCTTCCGATACCAACTGTAAATTATTTAAATTAAACAACAATTTAGAGAAAAAAAATTCTATGGTTAAAAATACTTTTGAACATTTTCTACACATTCTTCAAATATAAGTTGCATATAAATTCAAACATTAATGCCCAGAAATTATTTTTTGGGGATGTGCAAACTCCAATATCAAATATTTGAGCAGCACAGGAATGTGATACTCAAAGTGAGGTATCGTTATGATGGAAACAAATGATGGACAGCTTCAAATTGCGTATACATGGCATGTTTTTATTTCATGTCTTCATGGCCAGTCCCTGGCCATGCTGCTATTTCATTTTAGATGTTTCCCATGATGTACTAGAATAAATCTCTATCTATATAAATTTCAACATCTCATGTCATGGTGTTTGTTGCCAGCAACCTCCATCATTTTCAACGAAATTTTGCCAATAACTTATTTTGGCATGAGAATGGGTTTGAAGACTTACAGAATGCGCAGATATTACACTGACCTTTATTTTATTGCAATATTCTAACTCTCATACAAGATTGTTCTTTTTGTTCCCATAACTTTGACATACGGTGTGAAGTGCAGTTTACACGTTAAAACCCGCTAGCAAACTCGAGCAGTTTGCAAGCTCGCACAAGGTTTCGCTATCGTGATAACTTTTTAGCACATTTTATAAAGAAACAGATATCTCCCGATACACGCGATTTTGGTACACGGTATTTTTTAAATTAAACAAATTGTACTCATAAGACACATCGAAAGTCAAATGCAAAATAACTTTCCCTTGGTTGAATTTTAAAAACCATTTTAAAAGGTACAGGTAGTCCTCGATACACGCCATACTCGCTATACGCGGTTTTGTTAATTTGACAATTTTTATACTAATATGATGCATCAAATGTCTGACTAAAAATAAATTCCCTTTTAGGCGATTTTGAAAAACCATTTTAAGTGAAACAAAATTGTATGTTTTGTTGAAATCAGATCAAATTACTATTTCAATTTCTAAAACCCACCCTTTCAAGCAGAGTGGTACCAAAATTAGCTATAATTTAAGCTTAAACATAAAAATTCGAGATACGCTATTGCCTCCTGTCCGCATAAATAGCGTACATCGGGGAATACCTGTATAAAATTGGAATTCTCAGTTGAAATCAGATCAAATAACAAATTAAGTGGCTTAAACCTACTACTTCAAGCAACATGATTTGCAAATTAGCTATAATTGAAATGAAAATCTCAAAACTCGTCTTACGCGAATATTCGAGATACGCGATGGCCTCCAGTCCGCATTAATATCATATATCGGGAAGTACCTGTATCTGGTATATGGTACATGGGTGCGATAAACTCTGTGTTAAAACAAAAACTCAGTGGTATACAAACGGATGATTGTCATAGCAGATTTGAATTTCATAAGGTAATTACGACCGATAAAAAGAATCGAAGCTTTGTGTTAAAGTCATTGTTATCATTTTAATCATTGTTTTTTACTCCTAACATTGCATATTCTACAATTTTTAATTAAAACGAGACATCAATTTTATCCCGTGGGAAACCAGATAATTCAACTTGTTATAAACATGTCGGACCCCTGATACCATAGTAGTTGAATATTTTCTCGGTTCCACCAGAGCAAACCGCTCAGAATGTTTTACACTTCAAACCGACGCCAGTGTTATATTTTCGATGATTTCTATGAATCTCGTCCAAGTGCATTAAAAAACATTCTAATATATTGTGGAAGTGGTTATTGACTAGGAAACATCAGAAATTTATCATATTTTGCTCTGAATTATATTAAAATTTGTCTTTTATTTTGTACCGTACGAAGGATACCAACATCTACAGGGTGGCATCGTAAAAGTGATACACCTATTCGAGTACCCCAGTATTGTGTTTTCTGACACTGTGTGTCAAAGTCATGGGCATATTTTGACAGCTTTATTTGTTTACTATTTCTCGTGAAAAACGTATACTTAGTTTTCATTTCAGTTTTCTCATATATTATAATGGATTCAAGTCGCGAACAAATAAAAATCTTGCATTTTCATGCATTGATAAACATGCAGATCAGGCAGAAACTATCTCAATTTAAGTCGATTATTCGTCTACCGGACCATCAAGCGATACGAGGAGACAGGCACAGTTGTTCCAAAGAAGAAACCGGGCAAAAAACGAAGCGTCGAGTCGGGAAGAAAAATGGCGAGTTAAATGAACATGAGTCACTTTTCCATGCAAAGCATTCTGAAAAAGGACCTTGGTTACAGAGCGTTTAAAAAGCAAAAAATTCACGGCTTAACCAGCAAAAATATTACCAAAAGGGTGACCAGGTCTCGCTTGTTGCTGAAGACGCACGCAGGCCACAACATCATCTTTGCAAACGAAAAACTGTTCACTCTGGAGGAAGCCTTGAATAAGCAGAATGATAGTATTCATGGAGCATGTATTCGGGACATAACAGCCGATAAAAGAACAGTCGAACGATATAAAAATGCGTCTGTTGTGATGGTTTGGGGAGCTATCTCGGCCAAAGGGAAGTTTCCGTTATTATTTATCGACAAAGGCGTGAAGATCAACAAGGAGTACATTGTAGAATACGTTCTTGAAGGACACTTGAAACCATACGCTTAGAAGCTTTTTGGCAACGACAGCTTTTGCTTCCAACAAGATTCAGCTCCAGCCAAAGGCTCAATAAGGCTTCGATCGTTCAGAAGTTGGGCAAGGACCATTTGCCATGTTTTATCATCGCAATGGCGCATGCATCGGAATGGCCTACGTCGTCTCCAGATTTAAACCCGTTGGACTTCGGCATATGGGGATACATGCTTAGAAAGTTAGGCGACATCAAACATTTGCATTTGGACCGATTCAAGAAACGGTTGTTAAAGATATGGGAGGAAATGCCGGATGAAGTTGTGCGTGCGGCCTGCATGCCTTTCCAAAAGCGCCTTAGGGCGGTTATCAAGTGTAAAGGTGAAAGATTTGAAATAAATTAAGTGAAATGCAAGTTTAGTACCAATAGAAGCTATTTAAATCGATTCCTAAGAGAAATCAAACCTGGTGTCAATTTTATTACAAAAACAAAGTGTATCACTTCTACGATGCCACCCTGTATAGTCATGTATCCAGACCATGAAACAAGTTCAAAACTAATGAAAACGTTTTTTTTTTTGTAATAATTTGACGATTATAAAAGGAATCTTGAGTTTGTTCGGATTTTGAATCAAATCATCTGTAGTTTTAATCATGCGCTTGAAATTGTCAAGAATGTAAGTCAAAATATTGATGAATATTCATGAGATTTTACAATGTTTCGATTAAATTAATTAGAAACCATCATTTTTTTGCGATCATTAAGTGAGTTATACAGAGATTTGACAGATACCAATTGAAAAAGTATGATGATAGGAAAACCTAAAAAGGCAATAAAATAACTAAGTTTTAATACAATATGCTTTAAAAATATTAATAATCAAAGTAATATTTATGTTTACAAAGCATTCTGTAGGATTCCACGCTGGTTTAGAAGGACCTCGCAATTCGAATTTTCTATGAATGCAAAAGTTTGGAAATTTGAAATATAAACCGGTAACAAGCATCAAGCAAGCATGAATATGTAAAAATTAATTCCAACTCCAAATTCTGTGCTGTTCACTGAATGCCATATATTTTCTTGGGATACAAACTTCATTTGGGATACTGGCTAAGCGTGCTCCGCGAGCGATGTTTCCGTTTTAATTTTTTACAATTGGTGATTGTTCCCCAGCTTTCGTTATCATACAAATGTTTCCCAGTTATTATCCAGGACAAACACCCTGGGATCTCATGAACACCCGCCCTCTACGTTACGCTAGCATTACACGTAACGCCTGTTTAGCGCAAACCCAAGCAGCATTTTTTTAACGCCTGGTTTTACCATCGTGGATAAGCAAATTGATAGATTATTAATCATGTCTTAATATTGATTATTTGTATGTGTTCTAAAATAACAATATAGAACACAAATAAAAAGAAGTTCAGGATTTTTATTTAAAATGAATACATTGATAATTTATGTGCATAAAAAAGTTATCACATAAATATTAACTTATTATTGTTCACATCAATTAGAGTTCTAACAACTTAAAGAAATGCTTTTAGAACAATTAAAAACATAGATATGGATTTTAGCATATGAAACTTATTTATTCATATGCCAATCTTTTGGTAAAACTAGAATATTGAACATTATAAAAGTATTTATCAACCTCGTTAAGAGCCCTTAAAAGCCCCTCGCACCCAAAACAATTATCTTTCAAAATGGCCATAAACGTAAACTTTATGAGCAGTTAATTTATTTCACAGGTTTAATTTATTTCCATATACTTTCAATATTTTATATTTTATACTTTGGCAATGTTACTCCAATTAAAGGCTTTGAGGGTTTTAATAACTTTAAACTGTAAGACTATTTTGCTTAAATCATAGTGTTTAATGCAAATAAAAAATCTGTGTTTTACTTCAAATTTTAAAATTATATCACATTTCAATTGATTTACCCTAGAGCAAAAAGCTTATATTTTCATCAAATTGTTTAAAAATTCATTTGAGAAATGTACAGTGGTCGATCGCGAAGCTGACGCAACCTCTATAAAATGATGCTTGGGAATTTTAAAAGGCAAGTAACGCTTCTCCTTTGTAACGTAAAGCGCTGAACCTCACTTTAACCAATTATTTAGATGGCGTTACTACTGGTTGCAGGGACTTTGATCACCACTAGATGGCGTTATTGAATGTGGAGTTGCATATACGTTAGGGGCATTTCAATTCATTGTATTTTATTGGTGTTCCTACATTGTAAATGAAAATATTGTTTAAAAAATTACTATAAAATGCTAGACATATTTACATGGTTATTGAGATGAAGGGTGAAGGGAAACATTATTGAGTTTGTTTATTTATATGAATGTTCCTAATTTTTGGTCCACCTTTTTTTAAGCCATTTCTCACGTTTCCCGATATATTGAAATCCAAACTTTTATGAAAACCTAGCCTTACCTCAACACACAACATTTTTCGACAACCAACACTTCCAACATTTTACCGTAGTTAACGATAAAACAGGTAAACGTGTCCTTTAGCGTTTCCAGAAAAAAAGGTCAACACACAGGTATCACTGCTTACATTTGCTATGGTAAAACCAACCCTCTTTACCAAGCTACCTGGAAATTTTTACACATCGCTCATGATATGCTGCATTTTGTAGAAATCGGAGTAAGGGGTAACAGAATTGAAAACAGTAAATGATGCTTTTTGTGCCCAAAGGAGGCACATTTTTTCATTTACATTTTGTACACACTTTCAATCACGGTTCTATATTAGAAAATGTTCTTACTTCTGGTTGTCCCATATCAGCATGAATCAAATAAAATGTCTTTGGCAAAGTTATTTGTCGCCCTGAAAAGGACGGTTTTGGGTTTGAGATGAAAGAAGCTTTGTCGCACAGTTTAAGCCTTCTTTTCGGTCTTCTTGGGCAGCAGCACGGCCTGAATGTTGGGCAGCACACCACCCTGAGCGATGGTCACTCCGGACAGCAGCTTGTTCAACTCCTCGTCGTTGCGGATGGCCAGCTGCAGATGACGCGGGATGATGCGCGTCTTCTTGTTGTCACGGGCAGCGTTTCCGGCCAACTCAAGCACTTCAGCGGCCAAGTATTCCATGACGGCTGCCAGATACACGGGCGCTCCGGCACCGACGCGCTCGGCATAGTTACCCTTGCGCAGGAGACGATGAATACGGCCAACGGGGAACTGAAGACCGGCACGATTGGAACGGGACTTTGCCTTTCCCTTTACCTTTCCTCCCTTTCCACGGCCAGACATGGTTAGATTTTATTGGGGAACGTTTGTAAGGGATCACGAACAACACGATGTTCTCTTTGATAAGGGTCTTTTTATAATGGAGCAATCTCGACCCGACCGATGCTTATATAGCAGCTTATTCGTGCTGCGCGATACTCGTTTGGAATTTTTCGAGCTGCACGATACGTATCCTCTCTCACGGCCCGTTATAAGCGATCGGAGAGCTCGGATTTTTTCTAGAACGCAATCACCCCTTGAATCGAACACATCGTGTCCCAGTGTTGAGTGAATTTTTCGGTCGAAATGGCACCCAAAACCAGTGGAAAAGCTGCGAAGAAGTCTGGCAAAGCCCAGAAAAATATTTCCAAGTCCGACAAGAAAAAGAAGCGCAAGACCCGCAAGGAAAGCTACGCTATTTACATCTACAAAGTGTTGAAGCAAGTCCACCCGGATACTGGCATCTCTTCGAAGGCCATGAGCATCATGAACAGTTTCGTTAACGATATCTTCGAACGCATTGCTGCCGAGGCATCCCGCTTGGCGCATTACAACAAGCGTTCGACGATCACGTCCCGCGAAATCCAAACCGCTGTTCGTCTGCTGCTGCCTGGTGAGCTTGCCAAGCACGCCGTCTCCGAAGGAACAAAGGCTGTCACAAAGTACACCAGCTCGAAGTAAGCCACTGAAATGATTGGCTTCTTTACATGAACGTCTCTTAAATCGGTCCTTTTCAGGACCACAAACCACATTCAAACAAAGAATTATCCTTCATTTCATCCGCAATGGTTGGAAGCGTTTTCCGAAGTGAAATTGTAAATGAAGTTTCGTGTATCGTGATTTATGCATAGAAATCGTTTCGTTCGTTGTATGAAAATCATTTTTTTATTTAAATTTTCCTCGCGCGTACGAGGATAATTTATCGACAAAGCAACCACTTGCAGCTTATGTGTCGTGAGTTAAATGTTGTAATAGATTTGTTCGATTTTAATGTTGCTTTATAAGTATTGAAGGATCGTTTTCGTATATGTTTGCATTTTCGTGCCCATGAGTAACAGTTTAGCTGTTTGTGTCGAACATTTGTTGTAAAATATATAGTCATACTATTCGTTCATGGTTTGTTGTAAGCTGCGATGTTGGTAATATAGTGATAGGTAATATAGATGGCAATGAAGTATTGGTAAACATCATCAAAATCCTCAGCAGCCTTATAAAAAGCGAAACTTTGTCAAGAAAAAGTTAAATTACCTCCCATAACGATGATTGTTTGAAACGAATATTCCCCGTTCTCATGATTATCTCGTAAAAACAAAACGACATACGCGTTAGTTTGCCTTCACATGTACCATTTCATAATAGCAATCGAAAGATAATTCTTGGTATGTTCAATAGTATTGGTGGTCCTGAAAAGGACCGTTTTGAGAAGGAAATGTCCCGTTGAGACAGGGACTGCTTCCGGATGCATGGACGATTTAGGCACGCTCTCCGCGGATGCGACGGGCCAGCTGGATGTCTTTGGGCATGATGGTGACGCGCTTGGCGTGGATGGCGCACAGATTCGTGTCTTCGAACAGACCAACCAGGTACGCCTCGCTGGCTTCCTGCAGCGCCATCACGGCTGAGCTCTGGAAGCGGAGATCAGTCTTGAAGTCCTGGGCGATCTCACGCACCAAGCGCTGGAAGGGCAGCTTGCGGATGAGCAGCTCGGTCGACTTCTGGTAGCGACGGATTTCTCGGAGGGCCACCGTTCCCGGACGGTAACGATGCGGCTTCTTCACTCCTCCGGTGGCCGGGGCACTTTTACGAGCAGCCTTGGTGGCCAGCTGCTTGCGAGGAGCCTTACCTCCAGTCGATTTACGAGCGGTTTGCTTGGTACGAGCCATTTCACTGCGGGAGCGTAGGTTTCGTTGAGCACGGAGCAAACTTGTTTCTTTAACAAAAGTTGAACGTTGAATGAGGAAACTGCTCGAACAACAGCTCTATTTATGCGCTTGTCAACCCCTATTTTCTCTCATCTTAAGAGCAAGAGGGAATGCGTGGATGAAAAAGTATAAATAGGGACGTTGAGCTCGAAAACGCTCATTCGTGATCGTCAATTTAAAGTGTGAACATCGTGCACGTACAATCCTGTGCTCATCATGACTGGAAGAGGAAAGGGAGGAAAAGGTCTGGGTAAAGGAGGAGCCAAGCGTCACCGAAAAGTGCTGCGGGATAACATCCAGGGCATTACCAAGCCCGCCATCCGCCGTTTGGCTCGGCGCGGAGGAGTGAAACGTATTTCCGGCCTCATCTACGAGGAAACCCGTGGCGTCCTGAAAGTGTTTCTGGAGAATGTGATCCGTGATGCGGTCACTTACACTGAACACGCCAAGCGCAAGACCGTCACTGCTATGGATGTGGTGTATGCTCTGAAGCGTCAGGGCCGTACTCTGTACGGTTTCGGAGGTTAAATTCAACGTGCTCTCACAAACCTCCAAATGGAGTCTCAAATCAAACGGTCCTTTTCAGGACCACAATACATTACTCAAGAGCTGTGTCTTTCGCAACATTCAACAATTATTATTTGAGAAAAAAGTTCTATGATATATTACTCGCATAACAAGCACTCACACTGCTGCATATTCAGTGCATTTACATTCAATGGTGTTTTGTAAATCTGTTTTTTTAACTTATACCTATGCGTTTGAAGCTTACATAAAAGCGACGATTGAAGCGTTTGTTTAAAGAAATAATTTTTATTTATTTTTTTATATATTGATTTATTTTATATTTTCTAATAAAAATATTTTCTTTTTCAGGGCAAATCTCGCATCCTCTTGAAGCAATAATCGCCGCGTGGAGCATACCGTTTTTTGCATCAGCTCAAATCTGACCAACACATGCGCATCGTTCATTGATACTTGGGATAATTCATCAAAAGAAGGAAAACGGGTGAAAAAAACAACACTGTTCACATGAGGTTTGTGAATTTATTATACAGCAACAGCTAACAGCGTCAATGCTGCCTTTGAATCCGTAAATCACTCAATGCTAATTTCAAAACTATCAAGCTACGGAGTAAATAGGGCGCTAGTTCATTTGCTCTCTTGTTATTTAAGTGATAAGCATATTACAGTGAATATTTCCTCCTCTCTATCTGCACCATTCACCAACCCGTCCGGGGTTCCACAATGCAGCATTCTCGGCCCTTTTCTTTTTAACATTTTCATAAATGATGTTATTCACGTTATGCCGGATTGCGAAAAATTGTTTTATGCAGGTGATATGAAAATGTTCCTACCGGTATCAGATCAAACCAATTCTTTAACTCTTCAAATCTGTTTAACTTGATTTAACGCGTTGTGTAATTCCAATTGTATGCGTCTCAACATATCAATATGTTCTGTTACATCCTACACTAGGAAAAGATTTCCCATTATTTGCGAATATAAAATTGATGATAGATCAAAGCCGCGTAAAAATGTGATTCATGATTTAGGCGCTCATGTAGATAGCAGATTAACGTTATAGAACCACTATAAAGCAATACTTTAAAAAGCTTTCCGTTTGTTAGGATTCATTTTGCGTGTTGAGAAAGACTTCAAAGATCCATTCAGTAAAAATGCTGTGTATTGTGCAATTGTCCGTCCTACCTTAGAATTTGCTAGTATTATTTGGACACCGACATAGCAACATTTAAAATATAGGCTAGAATCGGTTCAACGCAAGCTTACTCGTTCAAGGTTTTATCATCTCCCGACGTCTCGTAATTCTGTTTGTCCCTCTTACCGTACAAGGTGCCTGTTATTTGGACTAGAACCTCTGCAACATAGAAGCAAGAAGTGCTTATTTATACACAAACTTGTTAGCGGATCTTTCGAAGGCCCGTCATTTTTAATAAATAGAACTTTCAGGCCCCAATAAGAATGTTAAGGACCAGAACTTTATTCAACATATAATTAAGATCGACTAATGTTGGATATAACGATCTTTTATAACAATTTACGGTCTTTTTTAGATAGCTCAGTGAGACGCATCCACAGTTTATGTTATGTTGTTAATTTATTTGGTTGATTGACAGTTAAACTTATTATGCCTTTCAATGCGTTTTTGTTAGCACTGTTCTATAGCATTATTTATAGAAACGAGAATGTTATGTAAGCTTATGTGAGCTTGAAAACTTTCGGCATCGATAAAAAAAATATTGACAATAAGCTTCTTTTCAACAAATTTGTTTTTTCGTTTCTATATATTCTATTTCTTTTCTTTATTTTTGATTACACTAAACCCATTTCCGCGTACACACAAATCATTGCCTCAATTCCTTCATTGTTCGAGCATCAAACCTTAAAACAGTTTATATCATCAGACTTTGAAAAAACTGAAATATGTATTGTGTGTTAATTTGAAGATTTTTGAAGGAATCTTAAGCCTGTTCGGAATATGTATCAAATCGTTTGCAATATGAAACATGAGCTCGAAACTGTCCAGGAAACGAATCAAAATTTCTATGCAGATTAATGATATTTAAAATTGTTTCTAGTAAAATAATTGAGAATCTTGATTTTTCAATCAAATGTACTAGGTTTGCGACTGGTTTGTGATTAATACAATAGTTTTGCCAATTGAAATTGCATGAGTAAAACAATACTAATTGCCAAAAATGCCTAAAGTGGCTGCAATTCAACGCAATTTCGGTGTGAAGTTTATAAATATAGATAAAAATTCTAATTTATATTTTATATTACGAAACATTATGCAGGATTGCGCCCTAGAAAAGATAAATCTCACCACTCGAGTTTTCTATAAGAGCAAAAATTTTCAAATTTACCATATTCTCCAGAGAGCGTTAACAAGTGTCAAGCAAGAGCTACCCGCCAAATACTTTATGCAAGATTTGCTAGCAGGATGATATAAAGATGTAGAAATTAACTCAACCTCCAACATCTAGGATGTTAACTGAATTCCATATATTTTCTTGGGATACTTCATTTGCGATACTAGCTAAGCGATACTCCGCGAGCGATGTTCCCGTTTTAATTTTTACAATTGGTGATTGTTCCCCAGCTGTCGTTATCATACAAATGTTTCCCAGTTATTATCCAGGACAAACACCCTGGGATCTCATGAACATCCGCCCTCTACGTTACGCTAGCGTTACACGTAACGCCTGTTTAGCGCAAACCCAAGCAGCATTTTTTAACGCCTGGTTTTACCATCATAGAAATGCAAATTGGTAGAATATTAATCATGTCTTAATATTGATTATTTGTATGCAATAATGAGAAAAGACCTAGTTTGAACAAAAATAATAAGCTTTTTTAAAGATATGACCCAATGATTCTTTATGATAATGAAAAGTTATAAATAAACGGTAGATGTGTCTCACTAAGCTATGTAAAAAGTCCGTTAATTGTTATAAAAGATCGTTATATCCAACATTAGTCGATCTTAATTCTATATTGAATTTGGTCCTGGTTCTTAACATTCTTATTGGGGCCTGAAAGTTCTATTTATTAAAAATGACGGGCCTTCGAAAGATCCGCTAACAAGTTTGTGTATAAATAAGCACTTCTTGCTTCTATGTTGCAGAGGTTCTAGTCCAAATAACAGGCGCCTTGTACGGTAAGAGGGACAAACAGAATTACGAGACGTCGGGAGATGATAAAACCTTGAACGAGTAAGCTTGCGTTGAACCGATTCTAGCCTATATTTTAAATGTTGCTATGTCGGTGTCCAAATAATACTAGCAAATTCTAAGGTAGGACGGACAATTGCACAATACACAGCATTTTTACTGAATGGATCTTTGAAGTCTTTCTCAACACGCAAAAGGAATCCTAACAAACGGAAAGCTTTTTAAAGTATTGCTTTATAGTGGTTCTATAACGTTAGTCTGCTATCTACATGAGCGCCTAAATCATGAATCACATTTTTACGCGGCTTTGATCTATCATCAATTTTATATTCGCAAATAATGGGAAATCTTTTCCTAGTGTAGGATGTAACAGAACATATTGATATGTTGAGACGCATACAATTGGAATTACACAACGCGTTAAATCAAGTTAAACAGATTTGAAGAGTTAAAGAATTGGTTTGATCTGATACCGGTAGGAACATTTTCATATCACCTGCATAAAACAATTTTTCGCAATCCGGCATAACGTGAATAACATCATTTATGAAAATGTTAAAAAGAAAAGGGCCGAGAATGCTGCATTGTGGAACCCCGGACGGGTTGGTGAATGGTGCAGATAGAGAGGAGGAAATATTCACTGTAATATGCTTATCACTTAAATAACAAGAGAGCAAATGAACTAGCGCCCTATTTACTCCGTAGCTTGATAGTTTTGAAATTAGCATTGAGTGATTTACGGATTCAAAGGCAGCATTGACGCTGTTAGCTGTTGCTGTATAATAAATTCACAAACCTCATGTGAACAGTGTTGTTTTTTTCACCCGTTTTCCTTCTTTTGATGAATTATCCCAAGTATCAATGAACGATGCGCATGTGTTGGTCAGATTTGAGCTGATGCAAAAAAACGGTATGTTCCACGCGGCGATTATTGCTTCAAGAGGATGCGAGATTTGCCCTGAAAAAGAAAATATTTTTAATAGAAAATATAAAATTAATCAATATATAAAAAAATAAATAAAAATTATTTCTTTAAACAAACGCTTCAATCGTCGCTTTTATGTAAGCTTCAAACGCATAGGTATAAGTTTAAAAAGCAGATTTACAAAACACCATTTAATGTAAATGCACTGAATATGCAGCAGTGTGAGTGCTTGTTATGCGAGTAATATATCATAGAATTTTTTTCTCAAATAATAATTGTTGAATGTTGCGAAAGACACAGCTCTTGAGTAATGTATTGTGGTCCTGAAAAGGACCGTTTGATTTGAGACTCCATTTGGAGGTTTGTGAGAGCACGTTGAATTTAACCTCCGAAACCGTACAGAGTACGGCCCTGACGCTTCAGAGCATACACCACATCCATAGCAGTGACGGTCTTGCGCTTGGCGTGTTCAGTGTAAGTGACCGCATCACGGATCACATTCTCCAGAAACACTTTCAGGACGCCACGGGTTTCCTCGTAGATGAGGCCGGAAATACGTTTCACTCCTCCGCGCCGAGCCAAACGGCGGATGGCGGGCTTGGTAATGCCCTGGATGTTATCCCGCAGCACTTTTCGGTGACGCTTGGCTCCTCCTTTACCCAGACCTTTTCCTCCCTTTCCTCTTCCAGTCATGATGAGCACAGGATTGTACGTGCACGATGTTCACACTTTAAATTGACGATCACGAATGAGCGTTTTCGAGCTCAACGTCCCTATTTATACTTTTTCATCCACGCATTCCCTCTTGCTCTTAAGATGAGAGAAAATAGGGGTTGACAAGCGCATAAATAGAGCTGTTGTTCGAGCAGTTTCCTCATTCAACGTTCAACTTTTGTTAAAGAAACAAGTTTGCTCCGTGCTCAACGAAACCTACGCTCCCGCAGTGAAATGGCTCGTACCAAGCAAACCGCTCGTAAATCGACTGGAGGTAAGGCTCCTCGCAAGCAGCTGGCCACCAAGGCTGCTCGTAAAAGTGCCCCGGCCACCGGAGGAGTGAAGAAGCCGCATCGTTACCGTCCGGGAACGGTGGCCCTCCGAGAAATCCGTCGCTACCAGAAGTCGACCGAGCTGCTCATCCGCAAGCTGCCCTTCCAGCGCTTGGTGCGTGAGATCGCCCAGGACTTCAAGACTGATCTCCGCTTCCAGAGCTCAGCCGTGATGGCGCTGCAGGAAGCCAGCGAGGCGTACCTGGTTGGTCTGTTCGAAGACACGAATCTGTGCGCCATCCACGCCAAGCGCGTCACCATCATGCCCAAGGACATCCAGCTGGCCCGTCGCATCCGCGGAGAGCGTGCCTAAATCGTCCATGCATCCGGAAGCAGTCCCTGTCTCAACGGGACATTTCCTTCTCAAAACGGTCCTTTTCAGGACCACCAATACTGTTGAACATATCAAGAATTTTCTTTCGATTTTCATTTTGAAATGGTACATGTGAAGGCAAACTAACGCGTATGTCGTTTTGTTTTTACGAGATAATCATGAGAACGGGGAATATTCGTTTCAAACAATCATCGTTATGGGAGGTAATTTAACTTTTTCTTGACAAAGTTTCGCTTTTTATAAGGCTGCTGAGGATTTTGATGATGTTTACCAATACTTCATTGCCATCTATATTACCTATCACTATATTACCAACATCGCAGCTTACAACAAACCATGAACGAATAGTATGACTATATATTTTACAACAAATGTTCGACACAAACAGCTAAACTGTTACTCATGGGCACGAAAATGCAAACATATACGAAAACGATCCTTCAATACTTATAAAGCAACATTAAAATCGAACAAATCTATTACAACATTTAACTCACGACACATAAGCTGCAAGTGGTTGCTTTGTCGATAAATTATCCTCGTACGCGCGAGGAAAATTTAAATAAAAAAAAAAGATTTTCATACAACGAACGAAACGACTTCTATTTATAATTCATGATACCCCTCGCAAAACGCTTCCAACCTTTGCGGATGAAATGAAGGATAATTCTTTGTTTGAAAACGGTTTGTGGTCCTGAAAAGGACCGATTTAAGAGACGTTCATGTAAAGAAGCCAATCATTTCAGTGGCTTACTTCGAGCTGGTGTACTTTGTGACAGCCTTCGTTCCTTCGGAGACGGCGTGCTTGGCAAGCTCACCAGGCAGCAGCAGACGAACAGCGGTTTGGATTTCGCGGGACGTGATCGTCGAACGCTTGTTGTAATGCGCCAAGCGGGATGCCTCGGCAGCAATGCGTTCGAAGATATCGTTAACGAAACTGTTCATGATGCTCATGGCCTTCGAAGAGATGCCAGTATCCGGGTGGACTTGCTTCAACACTTTGTAGATGTAAATAGCGTAGCTTTCCTTGCGGGTCTTGCGCTTCTTTTTCTTGTCGGACTTGGAAATATTTTTCTGGGCTTTGCCAGACTTCTTCGCAGCTTTTCCACTGGTTTTGGGTGCCATTTCGACCGAAAAATTCACTCAACACTGGGACACGATGTGTTCGATTCAAGGGGTGATTGCGTTCTAGAAAAAATCCGAGCTCTCCTATCGCTTATAACGGGCCGTGAGAGAGGATACGTATCGTGCAGCTCGAAAAATTCCAAACGAGTATCGCGCAGCACGAATAAGCTGCTATATAAGCATCGGTCGGGTCGAGATTGCTCCATTATAAAAAGACCCTTATCAAAGAGAACATCGTGTTGTTCGTGATCCCTTACAAACGTTCCCCAATAAAATCTAACCATGTCTGGCCGTGGAAAGGGAGGAAAGGTAAAGGGAAAGGCAAAGTCCCGTTCCAATCGTGCCGGTCTTCAGTTCCCCGTTGGCCGTATTCATCGTCTCCTGCGCAAGGGTAACTATGCCGAGCGCGTCGGTGCCGGAGCGCCCGTGTATCTGGCAGCCGTCATGGAATACTTGGCCGCTGAAGTGCTTGAGTTGGCCGGAAACGCTGCCCGTGACAACAAGAAGACGCGCATCATCCCGCGTCATCTGCAGCTGGCCATCCGCAACGACGAGGAGTTGAACAAGCTGCTGTCCGGAGTAACCATCGCTCAGGGTGGTGTGCTGCCCAACATTCAGGCCGTGCTGCTGCCCAAGAAGACCGAAAAGAAGGCTTAAACTGTGTGACAAAGCTTCTTTCATCTCAAACCCAAAACCGTCCTTTTCAGGGCGACAAATAACTTTGCCAAAGACATTTTATTTGATTCATGCTGATATGGGACAACCAGAAGTAAGAACATTTTCTAATATAGAACCGTGATTGAAAGTGTGTACAAAATGTAAATGAAAAAATGTGCCTCCTTTGGGCACAAAAAGCATCATTTACTGTTTTCAATTCTCTAACCCTGCGAATTCTGAAAAATGCAGCATATCATAAGCGATGTGTAAAAATTTCCAGGTAGCTTGGTAGTGAGGGTTGGTTTTACCATAGCAAATGCAAGCAGTGATACCTGTGTGTTGACCTTTTTTTCTGGAAACGCTAAAGGACACGTTTACCTGATTTATCGTTAACTACGGTCAAATGTTAAAAGTGTTGGTTGTCGAAAAATGTTGTGTGTTCAGGTAAGGTTAGGTTCTCACAAAAGTTTGACTTGGCCAATTGATTGGGAAACGTTGAAAATGGCTTTAAAAAAGTTGGACCAAAAATTAGGAACATTCATATAAATAAACACACTCAATAATGTTTCCCTTCACCCTTCATTTAAATAACCATATAAATATATGTAGCATTTTATAATATTTTTTTAAACAATATTTTCATTAGCAATGTAGGAATGCCAATAAAAAACAATAAATTGAAATGCCCCTAACGCATGTGCAACTCCACATTCAATAACGCCATCTAGTGGTGATCAAAGTCCCTGCAACCAATAGTAACGCCATCTAAATAATTGGTAAAAGTAAGGCTCAGCCATTTACGTTACAAAGGAGAAGCGTTACTTGCCTTTTAAAATTCCCAAGCATCATTTTATAGAGGTTGCGTCAGCTTCGCGATCGACCACTGTACATTACTCAAATGAATTTTTAAACAATTTGATGAAAATATAAGCTTTTTGCTCTAGGGTAAATAGATTGAAATGTGATATAATTTTAAAATTATTATTATTATTAATATTATTATTATTATTATTATTTATTTAATCTTCAACGGGCCGTATGGCCTAATTAAGATGTAACAGTTCAATTGAGAAAAAAAATACATAGCAAAAATAAGATTTACATCGCAATTCACTGCGGCCACGGCAAAAGCCGGAGACGTTCCTTGAAGCACTGAGTTGAGATGTCGAAGTCGAAGCAATCCGAGACAGTGTTGAAGACAGCCGACATGCGGAACATAGGGTCAGACCGACCAGCACTGGAGCGGGGTTGAGCGAGCCGTAGAGTTTCTCTAGACCTAAGTGTTCGGGATGGTGCATAGATATCGACTCGATGCAACAAAGGCGATGAGTCGATAGAGCCATTTAGCAATCCAGCGATGAAAGAGCACTGTGCATTGCGTCTTCTAACCGAAAGAGGTTCAAGGCCTAGAAGACGGCACCGCGCAGCATACGGAGGAAGATTATTGCGATCCTGCCAGGGAAGTAGGCGTAGGGCATATCTCGTGAGCTTACGTTGAATCACCTCGAGTCGAGCAATTGAAGAAGCGGTAGTTGGGCTCCAGACTACGCACGAATATTCCAGAACCGAACGAACGATGCAGTTGTACACAGCTTTGATGCACATGGGGTTGCGGAATTCATTAGTTGTCCGGATAACCACGCCAAGTAATTGATTTCCTCTGGCTACAACGTCATCGATATGCTGTTTAAAGTTCAAACTAGAGTCAAGCAGAACGCCCAGGTCTTTGGCATGATTCTGTCGATTAACTGCAGTGCCGTCCATGAAGTAGGTCCCAGTCACTGGGCTCCTGCATCGACTAAAAGACACACAGTAACATTACTCGATGCAGATAGTCAGTCCATTACGCTTGCACCACGAACAGAAAATTTCGATGCAGTCTTGCAGGAATGTACAATCACCTGTGTTGTGAATAGGCGCAAAAATGTTTGCGTCGTCAGCAAACAGACTGATACTGTCGGGAGGTAAAGCCAGGGTAACATCGTTGATAAACAATATGAAGAGAAGCGGGCCAATATTGCTTCCTTGTGGCATTAGAAGTAAATTAGAAGTAAAACACAGATTTATTATTTGCATTAAACACTATGATTTAAGCAAAATAGTCTTACAGTTTAAAGTTATTAAAACCCTCAAAGCCTTTAATTGGAGTAACATTGCCAAAGTATAAAATATAAAATATTGAAAGTATATGGAAATAAATTAAACCTGTGAAATAAATTAACTGCTCATAAAGTTTACGTTTATGGCCATTTTGAAAGATAATTATTTTGGGTGCGTGGGGCTTTTAAGGGCTCTTAACGAGGTTGATAAATACTTTTATAATGTTCAATATTCTAGTTTTACCAAAAGGTTGGCAAATGAATAAATAAGTTTCATATGCTAAAATCCATATCTATGTTTTTAATTGTTCTAAAAGCATTTCTTTAAGTTGTTAGAACTCTAATTGATGTGAACAATAATAAGATAATATTTATGTTAAAAAAATTTTATACACATAAATTATCAATGTATTCATTTTTAATAAAAATCCTGAACTACTTTTTATTTGTGTTCTATATTGTTATTCTCTCATTATTGCATACAAATAATCAATATTAAGACATGATTAATAATCTACCAATTTGCTTATCTACGATGGTAAAACCAGGCGTTAAAAAATGCTGCTTGGGTTTGCGCTAAACAGGCGTTACGTGTAACGCTGGCGTAACGTAGAGGGCGGGTGTTCATGAGATCCCAGGGTGTTTGTCCTGGATAATAACTGGGAAACATTTGTATGATAACGACAGCTGGGGAACAATCACCAATTGTAAAAATTGTATCCCAAGAAAATGTATGACATTCAGTTAACATTCTGGATTTTGGAGGTTGAGTTAATTTCTACATCTTCATATCATCCTGCTAGCAAATCTTGCATAAAGTATTTGGCGGGTAGCTCTTGCTTAACACTTGTTAACGATCTCTGGAGAATATGGTACATTTGCAAAATTTTGCTCTTATAAACAACTCAAGTGGTGAGATTTATCTTTTCTAAGACGCAATAATTCATAATGCTTCGTAAACTTAAAATATAATTTAGAATTTTATTTATTTATATAAACTTTGCACCGAAATAGCGTTGAATTGTAACTACTTTAATCATTTTTGGCAATTAATATTGTTTTACTTATGCAATTTCAATTGGCAAAACTATTGTATTAATCACAAACCAATCGCAAACCTAGTACATTTGATTAAAAAATCAAGATTCTCAATTATTTTACTCGAAACAATTTTAAATATCATTAATCTGCATGGAAATTTTGATTCGTTTCCTGGACAGTTTCGAGCTCATGTTTCATATTGCAAACGATTTGATACATATTCCGAACAGGCTTAAGATTCCTTCAAAAATCTTCAAATTAACACACAATACACATTTTTAGTTTTTTAAAAGTCTGGTGATGTAAACTGTTTTAAGGTTTTCAGTTGAGGCAATGTTTTGTGTGTGCGCGGAAAAGGTTTTATTGTAATCAAAAATTAAGAAAAGAAATAGAATGTATAGAAACGAAAAAAAATGTACTTTTTGAAAAGAAGCTTATTGTTATTATTATTTTTATCTACTCCGAAAGTTTTCAAGCTAACATAAGCTTATATAACATTCTCGTTTCTATAATAAATGCTATAGAACAGTGCTAACAAAAACGCATCGAAAGACATAATTAGTTTAACTGTCAATTAACCAAATAAATAAACAACATAACATAAACTGTGGATGCGTCTCACTAAGCTATCTAAAAAAGACCGTAAATTGTTATAAAAGATCGTTATATCCAACATTAGTCGATCTTAATTATATGTTGAATAAAGTTCTGGTCCTTAACATTCTTATTGGGGCCTGAAAGTTCTATTTATTAAAAAATGACGGGCCTTCGAAAGATCCGCTAACAAGTTTGTGTATAAATAAGCACTTCTTGCTTCTATGTTGCAGAGGTTCTAGTCCAAATAACAGGCACCTTGTACGGTAAGAGGGACAAACAGAATTACGAGACGTCGGGAGATGATAAAACCTTGAACGAGTAAGCTTGCGTTGAACCGATTCTAGCCTATATTTTAAATGTTGCTATGTCGGTGTCCAAATAATACTAGCAAATTCTTAGGTAGGACGGACAATTGCACAATACACAGCATTTTTACTGAATGGATCTTTGAAGTCTTTCTCAACACGCAAAATGAATCCTAACAAACGGAAAGCTTTTTAAAGTATTGCTTTATAGTGGTTCTATAACGTTAGTCTGCTATCTACATGAGCGCCTAAATCATGAAACACATTTTTACGCGGCTTTGATCTATCATCAATTTTATATTCGCAAATAATGGGAAATCTTTTCCTAGTGTAGGATGTAACAGAACATATTGATATGTTGAGACGCATACAATTGGAATTACACAACGCGTTAAATCAAGTTAAACAGATTTGAAGAGTTAAAGAATTGGTTTGATCTGATACCGGTAGGAACATTTTCATATCACCTGCATAAAACAATTTTTCGCAATCCGGCATAACGTGAATAACATCATTTATGAAAATGTTAAAAAGAAAAGGGCCGAGAATGCTGCATTGTGGAACCCCGGACGGGTTGGTGAATGGTGCAGATAGAGAGGAGGAAATATTCACTGTAATATGCTTATCACTTAAATAACAAGAGAGCAAATGAACTAGCGCCCTATTTACTCCGTAGCTTGATAGTTTTGAAATTAGCATTGAGTGATTTACGGATTCAAAGGCAGCATTGACGCTGTTAGCTGTTGCTGTATAATAAATTCACAAACCTCATGTGAACAGTGTTGTTTTTTTCACCCGTTTTCCTTCTTTTGATGAATTATCCCAAGTATCAATGAACGATGCGCATGTGTTGGTCAGATTTGAGCTGATGCAAAAAAACGGTATGTTCCACGCGGCGATTATTGCTTCAAGAGGATGCGAGATTTGCCCTGAAAAAGAAAATATTTTTATTAGAAAATATAAAATAAATCAATATATAAAAAAATAAATAAAAATTATTTCTTTAAACAAACGCTTCAATCGTCGCTTTTATGTAAGCTTCAAACGCATAGGTATAAGTTAAAAAAACAGATTTACAAAACACCATTGAATGTAAATGCACTGAATATGCAGCAGTGTGAGTGCTTGTTATGCGAGTAATATATCATAGAACTTTTTTCTCAAATAATAATTGTTGAATGTTGCGAAAGACACAGCTCTTGAGTAATGTATTGTGGTCCTGAAAAGGACCGTTTGATTTGAGACTCCATTTGGAGGTTTGTGAGAGCACGTTGAATTTAACCTCCGAAACCGTACAGAGTACGGCCCTGACGCTTCAGAGCATACACCACATCCATAGCAGTGACGGTCTTGCGCTTGGCGTGTTCAGTGTAAGTGACCGCATCACGGATCACATTCTCCAGAAACACTTTCAGGACGCCACGGGTTTCCTCGTAGATGAGGCCGGAAATACGTTTCACTCCTCCGCGCCGAGCCAAACGGCGGATGGCGGGCTTGGTAATGCCCTGGATGTTATCCCGCAGCACTTTTCGGTGACGCTTGGCTCCTCCTTTACCCAGACCTTTTCCTCCCTTTCCTCTTCCAGTCATGATGAGCACAGGATTGTACGTGCACGATGTTCACACTTTAAATTGACGATCACGAATGAGCGTTTTCGAGCTCAACGTCCCTATTTATACTTTTTCATCCACGCATTCCCTCTTGCTCTTAAGATGAGAGAAAATAGGGGTTGACAAGCGCATAAATAGAGCTGTTGTTCGAGCAGTTTCCTCATTCAACGTTCAACTTTTGTTAAAGAAACAAGTTTGCTCCGTGCTCAACGAAACCTACGCTCCCGCAGTGAAATGGCTCGTACCAAGCAAACCGCTCGTAAATCGACTGGAGGTAAGGCTCCTCGCAAGCAGCTGGCCACCAAGGCTGCTCGTAAAAGTGCCCCGGCCACCGGAGGAGTGAAGAAGCCGCATCGTTACCGTCCGGGAACGGTGGCCCTCCGAGAAATCCGTCGCTACCAGAAGTCGACCGAGCTGCTCATCCGCAAGCTGCCCTTCCAGCGCTTGGTGCGTGAGATCGCCCAGGACTTCAAGACTGATCTCCGCTTCCAGAGCTCAGCCGTGATGGCGCTGCAGGAAGCCAGCGAGGCGTACCTGGTTGGTCTGTTCGAAGACACGAATCTGTGCGCCATCCACGCCAAGCGCGTCACCATCATGCCCAAGGACATCCAGCTGGCCCGTCGCATCCGCGGAGAGCGTGCCTAAATCGTCCATGCATCCGGAAGCAGTCCCTGTCTCAACGGGACATTTCCTTCTCAAAACGGTCCTTTTCAGGACCACCAATACTATTGAACATACCAAGAATTATCTTTCGATTGCTATTATGAAATGGTACATGTGAAGGCAAACTAACGCGTATGTCGTTTTGTTTTTACGAGATAATCATGAGAACGGGGAATATTCGTTTCAAACAATCATCGTTATGGGAGGTAATTTAACTTTTTCTTGACAAAGTTTCGCTTTTTATAAGGCTGCTGAGGATTTTGATGATGTTTACCAATACTTCATTGCCATCTATATTACCTATCACTATATTACCAACATCGCAGCTTACAACAAACCATGAACGAATAGTATGACTATATATTTTACAACAAATGTTCGACACAAACAGCTAAACTGTTACTCATGGGCACGAAAATGCAAACATATACGAAAACGATCCTTCAATACTTATAAAGCAACATTAAAATCGAACAAATCTATTACAACATTTAACTCACGACACATAAGCTGCAAGTGGTTGCTTTGTCGATAAATTATCCTCGTACGCGCGAGGAAAATTTAAATTAAAAAAAAAAGATTTTCATACAATGAGCGAAACGACTTCTATTTATAATTCATGATACCCCTCGCAAAACGCTTCCAACCTTTGCGGATGAAACGAAGGATAATTCTTTGTTTGAAAACGGTTTGTGGTCCTGAAAAGGACCGATTTAAGAGACGTTCATGTAAAGAAGCCAATCATTTCAGTGGCTTACTTCGAGCTGGTGTACTTTGTGACAGCCTTCGTTCCTTCGGAGACGGCGTGCTTGGCAAGCTCACCAGGCAGCAGCAGACGAACAGCGGTTTGGATTTCGCGGGACGTGATCGTCGAACGCTTGTTGTAATGCGCCAAGCGGGATGCCTCGGCAGCAATGCGTTCGAAGATATCGTTAACGAAACTGTTCATGATGCTCATGGCCTTCGAAGAGATGCCAGTATCCGGGTGGACTTGCTTCAACACTTTGTAGATGTAAATAGCGTAGCTTTCCTTGCGGGTCTTGCGCTTCTTTTTCTTGTCGGACTTGGAAATATTTTTCTGGGCTTTGCCAGACTTCTTCGCAGCTTTTCCACTGGTTTTGGGTGCCATTTCGACCGAAAAATTCACTCAACACTGGGACACGATGTGTTCGATTCAAGGGGTGATTGCGTTCTAGAAAAAATCCGAGCTCTCTGATCGCTTATAACGGGCCGTGAGAGAGGATACGTATCGTGCAGCTCGAAAAATTCCAAACGAGTATCGCGCAGCACGAATAAGCTGCTATATAAGCATCGGTCGGGTCGAGATTGCTCCATTATAAAAAGACCCTTATCAAAGAGAACATCGTGTTGTTCGTGATCCCTTACAAACGTTCCCCAATAAAATCTAACCATGTCTGGCCGTGGAAAGGGAGGAAAGGTAAAGGGAAAGGCAAAGTCCCGTTCCAATCGTGCCGGTCTTCAGTTCCCCGTTGGCCGTATTCATCGTCTCCTGCGCAAGGGTAACTATGCCGAGCGCGTCGGTGCCGGAGCGCCCGTGTATCTGGCAGCCGTCATGGAATACTTGGCCGCTGAAGTGCTTGAGTTGGCCGGAAACGCTGCCCGTGACAACAAGAAGACGCGCATCATCCCGCGTCATCTGCAGCTGGCCATCCGCAACGACGAGGAGTTGAACAAGCTGCTGTCCGGAGTAACCATCGCTCAGGGTGGTGTGCTGCCCAACATTCAGGCCGTGCTGCTGCCCAAGAAGACCGAAAAGAAGGCTTAAACTGTGTGACAAAGCTTCTTTCATCTCAAACCCAAAACCGTCCTTTTCAGGGCGACAAATAACTTTGCCAAAGACATTTTATTCTATTTATGCTGATATGGGACAACCAGAAGTAAGAACATTTTCTAATATAGAACCGTGATTGAAAGTGTGTACAAAATGTAAATGAAAAAATGTGCCTCCTTTGGGCACAAAAAGCATCATTTACTGTTTTCAATTCTCTAACCCTGCGAATTCTGAAAAATGCAGCATATCATAAGCGATGTGTAAAAATTTCCAGGTAGCTTGGTAGTGAGGGTTGGTTTTACCATAGCAAATGCAAGCAGTGATACCTGTGTGTTGACCTTTTTTTCTGGAAACGCTAAAGGACACGTTTATCTGATTTATCGTTAACTACGGTCAAATGTTAAAAGTGTTGGTTGTCGAAAAATGTTGTGTGTTCAGGTAAGGTTAGGTTCTCACAAAAGTTTGACTTGGCCAATTGATTGGGAAACGTTGAAAATGGCTTTAAAAAAGGTGGACCAAAAATTAGGAACATTCATATAAATAAACACACTCAATAATGTTTCCCTTCACCCTTCATTTAAATAACCATATAAATATATGTAGCATTTTATAATATTTTTTTAAACAATATTTTCATTAGCAATGTAGGAATGCCAATAAAAAACAATAAATTGAAATGCCCCTAACGCATGTGCAACTCCACATTCAATAACGCCATCTAGTGGTGATCAAAGTCCCTGCAACCAATAGTAACGCCATCTAAATAATTGGTTAAAGTAAGGCTCAGTGCTTTACGTTACAAAGGAGAAGCGTTACTTGCCTTTTAAAATTCCCAAGCATCATTTTATAGAGGTTGCGTCAGCTTCGCGATCGACCACTGTACATTACTTAAATGAATTTTTAAACAATTTGATGAAAATATAAGCTTTTTGCTCTAGGGTAAATCGATTGAAATGTGATATAATTTTAAAATTAGAAGTAAAACACAGATTTATTATTTGCATTAAACACTATGATTTAAGCAAAATAGTCTTACAGTTTAAAGTTATTAAAACCCTCAAAGCCTTTAATTGGAGTAACATTGCCAAAGTATAAAATATAAAATATTGAAAGTATATGGAAATAAATTAAACCTGTGAAATAAATTAACTGCTCATAAAGTTTACGTTTATGGCCATTTTGAAAGATAATTATTTTGGGTGCGTGGGGCTTTAAAGGGCTCATAACGAGGTTGATAAATACTTTTATAATGTTCCATATTCTAGTTTTACCGAAAGATTGGCATATGAATAAATAAGTTTCATATGCTAAAATCCATATCTATGTTTGTGCAGGCTTAGGTACGGAAGCCCTGCCAGTTGATTCGTGTTTAACGAAACACGAAGATCATTCGTTGAGTTCGGAGCGTTCGGGCACGATCGATTAGTTTATAAGTATAAGTGAATTGCGTCAAATAAACTCTCTTCTAGTTGTGCAATACAAGGAACAACACCCGGTAATTATAAAACGCTAGAAAAAGTTACACCGAAACGCGAAAGAACATTATCCGAAATCGTAAGATTGAACATTGGTGCCGTGACCAGGATAACGACTGATTCTGGTTGAAATAATTTTACCGATTTTCGCGATATTTGTGATTCTCTCTTCTCTTGTTTGGCTCAACAACCGATGCCGGTCAAGGCCTGCCAACCCACTTGTGGGGTTGGCTTTCAGTGACTTATTGATTTCCCCCCATAGCAGGATAGTCAGTCCTACGTATGGCGGCACGGTCTATTTGGGGCTTGAACCCATGACGGGCATGTTGTTAAGTCGTACAAGTTGACGACTGTACCATGAGACCGGCTCAATTTGTGATTATGTGCGTGTAACTATGCTTTAGTCGCAACACCGTCGACCGAGCTCACTGTGTTCGCGAAATTTAGCGTCATCCTAAAACCGAACTATGCCAACCCAACAACGCATCCTATCGTCCAGAAGGGCAGCGTTGCTAGCGATGTTACCGGATTACGAAAAGTTTCGCATAGACTTTTACCCAGAACGGGATGCAATGCAGATCGACCCTCTCATTGCAAAAATCGAACAGCTTTCCATCAACTTGGAAACTGTGCAATGCCAATTAGAAGACGCAGCAGTCACACACGACGAAATTGTGCATAATGCCGTTGTACGCGATTACTACGATGACCGTTTGATACGCATAGAAGCCGTGTTAAAATCAAACAAAAAGCGTTTGCCGCGAAATGAAAGCGCAGGCATAATTTATTATAATTTATGCTCATGAATTCGGATGAACGATATCAGAACGCAAATACACTCAAGCTCTGCCTAAATTGCTTGCACGACAATCACCACACGCGTGATTGCTCGTCGCAACACAAGTGTAAGCACTGTAGTTCAGCACACCACACACTGATACACACACCGCACTACACCAGCACATTTGCCACTGCACCGAAGCCAGCTGCGCCAAATGCTCCTGCGTGTAATACACAAAACATCGACACATTTGCCACTGCACCGACGCCAGCTGCGCAAAATGTTCCCGCGTGTTACACACATAAAATCGGTGCATTTTCCACTGCAACCAAGCCAGCTGCGCAAAATGCTCCGGTGACACACACACAACACTGACGATCACACGGCAAGCACTCAAACAAACAGTGATGCAGCACTGAGACAAACTTCTAAGAAAGTTCTGTCTCAAACTGCGGTTATTCATGCTAGCGATGCACATAGTATAATCCTGCAAACGCACAGTTAGATGGTGTAACTCAGCTTATTCCAATCAGCGATCGATTCGCTTATACATCAAACACAAAACATAATTCGATCGACATCACTCTGATTGGTGCGGATCAATTTTCCATCCCGGTGCAAAACACGGTGCTTGCGAAGTTTGCGTCCAAAGCCACCCACTCCGAGCTGGATGTTGATGTTTTGATTATTTATTTATTTATTATTATTATTATTATTATTATTATTATTATTATTATTATTATGAATCCTAGCCGGTCTCATGGTACAGTCGTCATCTCGTACGACTTAACAACATGCCCGTCATGGGTTCAAGCCCCAAATAGACCGTGCCGCCATACGTAGGACTGACTATCCTGCTATGGGGGGAAATCAATAAGTCACTGAAAGCCAACCCCACAAGTGGGTTGGCAGGCCTTGACCGGCATCGGTTGTTGAGCCAAAGAAGAATTATTATGAATCCACCGAGCGATTCTGTAAAGAAGAAGAAGCTCAAAATAATGATAGATATGCACTCAAATTACGAAAGCACGAAAAGTTTCACGAAGTGACAAAACACCAAGCTGTTCACTTAACTATTGAGCTACATTTAGATAAAACGTATGACGTATCCAATTCACTTAATGTGCTCGCCGTTTTATATGCTGAACAGATCGAGACACGCTCGGCGCGAAAGCTTTTACCATACGAGGAGGTAAAGACTCACGTTGTTTTATATGATCCAGAGCAAGATGATTCATGCTTCGATGTGCAGCACCTTTCGCACCAGCGATCGTGGAAGCATTTATCCTACGCGTATTATCCTGCAGATTTCGTTTTTCACGGTATGTCAGAAGAATTTCTGAAAAATAAGCAGCGGAGCTTCGGTCTGGATTGGTTTTGTCTACCCGCTTCCATCTGGCCCAACTCTAACCCTGAACCAAACGAAGAAACGAATCTTGAGATTCATATGGTGAGTGCTACCGTAATGATAACGCCTACTAATTTTCCTTTGTTTACGTGTTACAGCTACAGGCGATTGTCGCGTATCGTTGCATACTGCATTCACTGCGCACGTAGCACTAAGGAAAGGTCACGCACTCAACGAACAGCAGCACACCACCACGCACCTTTAATCATCACTACCGAGCGCATGAAAACTGCAAACACTGTGCTACACCATACAGCGCAGCTGGATGCATTTTCAATGGATCTCGGGCAGCCCGAAAAAGGCAACGTGGTGACGAAACAAACACCCTGGCGAACACTAGCTTCACTCCTAGACCCTCTAGGAATCATTCGAGTAGGAGAAATATTACGGCATACTCAGCTGCCCTATCATGCAAAGCATCCTGCCCTGCCTCCTAAAATGCAGTCGTTTACGCACATGATCGACAAGTGCCGTTACACGGAGCTTCATCAGCAAGAAGGAAGATCATTGCACACGACGGTACGGGAGGAGCATTGGCCGTTAGATGGAAGGCTAATTTTGTATTGGTCAGTTGATATAATTTTTTGTCGGTGCACACGACAGCAACCGACAGTTTAACAACTACACCTTTATCACTACCAAGATTGACTGCGCGGCGCGGTTTACCAGCACACAGCGCGAGTGCCACAAGCGAGCTTCATGAGCTAGTTAATCTGTTCCGCGGCGAACAACTATACTTATTCGTTACAGATTGCAACCGAATTTGCACTTGGCATTTTCTTCTACCCACACCACCACCCTCTTGCGGATTGTGGAAGGCAGCAGCGAAGACCGTCAAGCGATAATCACGTACACTGCAGCTTTCACCTGCACTACCGGTCTATACTTAATCGAGGCAGCGACGCGTTCGCGTCCTCTTCTATCGATGCCTGATGACCCTATCGATTAGTCGTCACTTAAACTTAGCGCATATCCTAGTCGGCACATAGTTTCAGCATTTGTCGACGGATGCCTACAAGAAGTACAACGCGTTTATTCTATGGCGATGATGAACAACAACAGTTTAGCTTACCTGGCAGACAGATTATCCCGGAGATCGGTTTGCTCCTTCGCAACACCACACGGCATGCGCACACCGAAGACGATAAGCTGGCACGGATGGTAAAGCTGAAAATAACGAAAGGTATCATAACATGCCCCATCATGAGATTTTGTATCTTACCTGCATCTGAACGCGAAGGCACATACTTTTAACTTCCATTATCTTTATTTGTTATTGTTTTGATTATTGACTTGCGTCAAGGGGGGGAGGATGTTCAGGCTTAGGTACGGAAGCCCTGCCAGTTGATTCGTGTTTAACGAAACACGAAGATCATTCGTTGAGTTCGGAGCGTTCGGGCACGATCGATTAGTTTATAAGTATAAGTGAATTACGCCATATAAACTCTCTTCTAATTATGCAATACAAGCAACAACACCCGGTAATTATAAAACGCTAGAAAAAGCAACACCGAAACGCGAAATAACATTATCCGAAATCGCAAGATTGAACAGAAACTTTTTCATCGCCCAGATCCTTGTTATTGTGTCCCAGGGCTTTGGTTTGCTTATTCATGAAGCCCCAATGATATAACAACGATAATGGATGACCTTGCATTTTCGTCAAAATTTCAAGCATGGCCATAGGGACGGGCGAGAAAGCTCAAGTGATGTAGTTGAATGTTCCTTCAAATGGCCATAACTTCGTAACCATGTGTCCTAGTGTGATGATTAAGATAGTTTTGGAAAGGTATTGACGTGGTCTACAAGATCTGTACATAGGTTGAAAGATTAGCCTTATTGGTAGCCGAGTAAATGGTCGGTGAATGCATTGTACTCGGGAAAACCTGTCAATTTGAGCATGTGTATTAAGGGTAATATGACCCATTATGAAACTTTTTCATCGCCAAGATCCTTATTATTGTGTCCCCGGGGCTTTGGTTTGCTTATTCATGAAGCCCCAATGACATAACAACGATAATGGATGACCTTGCATTTTCGTCAAAATTTCAAGCATGGCCATAGGGACGGGCGAGAAAGCTCAAGTGATGTAGTTGAATGTTCCTTCAAATGGCCATAACTTCGTAACCATGTGTCCTAGCGTGATGATTAAGATAGTTTTGGAAAGGTATTGAAGTGGTCTACAAGATCCGCACATAGGTTTAAAGATTAGACTCACTGGTAGCCGAGTAAATGGCCTGTGAATGCATTGTACTCGGGAAAACCTGTCAATTTGAGCATGTGTGTAAAGGGTAATATGACCCAGAATGAAACTTTTTCATCGCCAAGATCCTTGTTATTGTGTCACAACATAGGTTTAAAGATTAGACTCACTGGTAGCCGAGTAAATAGCCTCTGAAGGCATTGTACTCGGGAAAACCTGTCAATTTGAGCATGTGTGTAAAGGGTAATATGACCCAGAATGAAACTTTATCATCGCCAGGATCCGTGTTGTTGTGTCCCAGGGCTTTGGTTTGCTTATTCATGAAGCCCCAATGACATAACAACGATAATGGATGACCTTGCATTTTCGTCAAAATTTCAAGCATGGCCATGGGGACGGGCGAGAAAGCTCAAGTGATGTAGTTGAATGTTCCTTCCAATGGCCATAACTTCGTAACCATGTGTCCTAGCGTGATGATTAAGATAGTTTTGGAAAGGTATTGAAGTGGTCTACAAGATCCGCACATAGGTTTAAAGATAAGACTCACTGGTAGCCGAGTAAATAGCCTCTGAAGGCATTGTACTCGGGAAAACCTGTCAATTTGAGCATGTGTATTAAGGGTAATAGGACCCAGAATGAAACTTTTTCATCGCCAAGATCCTTGTTATTGTGTCCCAGGGCTTTGGTTTGCTTATTCATGAAGCCGCAATGACATAACAACGATAATGGATGACCTTGCATTTTCGTCAAAATTTCAAGCATGGCCATGGGGACGGGCGAGAAAGCTCAAGTGATGTAGTTGAATGTTCCTTCAAATGGCCATAACTTCGTAACCATGTGTCCTAGCGTGATGATTAAGATAGTTTTGGAAAGGTATTGAAGTGGTCTACAAGATCCGCACATAGGTTTAAAGATTAGACTCACTGGTAGCCGAGTAAATGGCCTGTGAAGGCATTGTACTCGGGAAAACCTGTCAATTTGAGCATGTGTATTAAGGATAATAGGACCCAGAATGAAACTTTTTCATCGCCAAGATCCTTGTTATTGTGTCCCAGGGCTTTGGTTTGCTTATTCATGAAGCCCCAATGACATAAGAACGATAATGGATGACCTTGCATTTTCGTCAAAATTTCAAGCATGGCCATGGGGACGGGCGAGAAAGCTCAAGTGATGTAGTTGAATGTTCCTTCCAATGGCCATAACTTCGTAACCATGTGTTCTAGCGTGATGATTAAGATAGTTTTGGAAAGGTATTGAAGTGGTCTACAAGATCCGCACATAGGTTTAAAGATAAGACTCACTGGTAGCCGAGTAAATGGCCTCTGAATGCATTGTACTCGGGAAAACCTGTCAATTTGAGCATGTGTATAAAGGGTAATAGGACCCAGAATGAAACTTTTTCATCGCCAAGATCCTTGTTATTGTGTCCCAGGGCTTTGGTTTGCTTATTCATGAAGCCCCAATGACATAACAACGATAATGGATGACCTTGCATTTTCGTCAAAATTTCAAGCATGGCCATGGGGACGGGTGAGAAAGCAGTTTGACAGAAAAAAAACCTCTAACTTTAAACGGCCATAACTTTGGAACTAGAAGAGCTGGAGACGTAATTTTTGAACCGTTGGAAAGGAAATTAAAAATTGCAAAGCAAATGTTCGAAAAAACTTCACGCTCAGAGCAACGGAACATATAGTAAATTGCCTCTGAAGTAAATAGTAAATTGTGGAAAGTCTGCAAATGTGCTTTGGGGGACTATGGCCCAGAATGAAACTTTTTCATCGCCAAGATCCTTGTTATTGTGTTCATGGGCTTTGGTTTGCTTATTCATGAAGCCCCAATGACATAAGAACGATAATGGATGACTTTGCATTTTCGTCAAAATGTCAAGCATGGCCATGGGGACGGGTGAGTAAGCAGTTTTGAAGAAAAAAACCTCTAACTTTAAACGGCCATATCTTTGGAACCAGAAGAGCTAGAGACGTAATCTCTTCACCGTTGGAAAGGAATTAAAGTGCGCAGCAAGTCTTCGAACAAAGTTCTCGCTCAGACCAACGGAACATAGAGTAAATGGCCTCTGAAGTTGAAGGTTTTGTGGAAAGTCTTCAAGTGTGCTTTGGGGGACTATGACCCAGAATGAAACTTTTTCATCGCCAAGATCCTTGTTATTGTGTTTATGGGCTTTGGTTTGCTTATTCATGAAGCCCCAATGACATAAGAACGATAATGGATGACTTTGCATTTTCGTCAAAATGTCAAGCATGGCCATGGGGACGGGTGAGTAAGCAGTTTTGAAGAAAAAAACCTCTAACTTTAAACGGCCATATCTTTGGAACCAGAAGAGCTAGAGACGTAATCTCTTCACCGTTGGAAAGGAAATTAAAAGTTGCGCAGCAAGTCTTCGAACAAAGTTCTCGCTCAGAGCAACGGAACATAGAGTAAATGGCCTCTGAAGTTGAAGGTTTTGTGGAAAGTCTTCAAGTGTGCTTTGGGGGACTATGACCCAGAATGAAACTTTTTCATCGCCAAGATCCTTGTTATTGTGTTAGGGCTTTGGTTTGCTTATTCATGAAGCCCCAATGACATAAGAACGATAATGGATGACCTTGCATTTTCGTCAAAATTTCAAGCATGGCCATAGGGACGGGTGAGAAAGCAGTTTTGAGAAAAAAACCTCTAACTTTAAACGGCCATAACTTTGGAACCAGAAGAGCTAGAGACGTAATCTCTTCACCGTTGGAAAGAAATTAAAAGTTGCGCAGCAAGTCTTCGAACAAAGTTCCGCTCAGACCACGGAACATAGAGTAAATGGCCTCTGAAGTTGAAGGTTTTGTGGAAAGTCTTCAAGTGTGCTTTGGGGGACTATGACCCAGAATGAAACTTTTTCATCGCCAAGATCCTTGTTATTGTGTCCCAGGGCTTTGGTTTGCTTATTCATGAAGCCCCAATGACATAAGAACGATAATGGATGACCTTGCATTTTCGTCAAAATTTCAAGCATGGCCATGGGGACGGGTGAGAAAGCAGTTTTGAAGAAAAAACCTTCCTTAAATGGCCATAACTTTGTAACCAAGTGCTAGAGACGTAATCTCTTCACCGTTGGAAAGGTATTGAAGTTGCGCACAAGTCCGAACAAAGTTTCGCTCATAGCAACGGAACATAGAGTAAATGGCCTCTGAAGTTGAAGTTTTGTGGAAAACCTTCAATTTGCTTTGGGGACTATGACCCAGAATGAAACTTTTTCATCGCCAAGATCCTTGTTATTGTGTCCCAGGGCTTTGGTTTGCTTATTCATGAAGCCCCAATGATATAAGAACGATAATGGATGACCTTGCATTTTCGTCAAAATTTCAAGCATGGCCATAGGGACGGGCGAGAAAGCTCAAGTGATGTAGTTGAATGTTCCTTCAAATGGCCATAACTTCGTAACCATGTGTTCTAGCGTGATGATTAAGATAGTTTTGGAAAGGTATTGAAGTGGTCTACAAGATCCGCACATAGGTTTAAAGATAAGACTCACTGGTAGCCGAGTAAATGGCCTGTGAAGGCATTGTACTCGGGAAAACCTGTCAATTTGAGCATGTGTATAAAGGGTAATATGACCCAGAATGAAACTTTTTCGTCACCAAGATCCTTGTTATTGTGTCCCAGGGCTTTGGTTTGCTTATTCAAGAAGCCTCAATGATATAAGAACGATAATGGATGACCTTGCATTTTCGTCAAAATTTCAAGCATGGCCATAGGGACGGGCGAGAAAGCTCAAGTGATGTAGTTGAATGTTCCTTCAAATGGCCATAACTTCGTAACCATGTGTTCTAGCGTGATGATTAAGATAGTTTTGGAAAGGTATTGAAGTGGTCTACAAGATCCGCACATAGGTTTAAAGATAAGACTCACTGGTAGCCGAGTAAATGGCCTGTGAAGGCATTGTACTCGGGAAAACCTGTCAATTTGAGCATGTGTATAAAGGGTAATATGACCCAGAATGAAACTTTTTCGTCACCAAGATCCTTGTTATTGTGTCCCAGGGCTTTGGTTTGCTTATTCAAGAAGCCTCAATGATATAAGAACGATAATGGATGACCTTGCATTTTCGTCAAAATTTCAAGCATGGCCATAGGGACGGGCGAGAAAGCTCAAGTGATGTAGTTGAATGTTCCTTCAAATGGCCATAACTTCGTAACCATGTGTTCTAGCGTGATGATTAAGATAGTTTTGGAAAGGTATTGAAGTGGTCTACAAGATCCGCACATAGGTTTAAAGATAAGACTCACTGGTAGCCGAGTAAATGGCCTGTGAAGGCATTGTACTCGGGAAAACCTGTCAATTTGAGCATGTGTATAAAGGGTAATATGACCCAGAATGAAACTTTTTCGTCACCAAGATCCTTGTTATTGTGTCCCAGGGCTTTGATTTGCTTATTCAAGAAGCCTCAATGATATAAGAACGATAATGGATGACCTTGCATTTTCGTCAAAATTTCAAGCATGGCCATAGGGACGGGCGAGAAAGCTCAAGTGATGTAGTTGAATGTTCCTTCAAATGGCCATAACTTCGTAACCATGTGTTCTAGCGTGATGATTAAGATAGTTTTGGAAAGGTATTGAAGTGGTCTACAAGATCCGCACATAGGTTTAAAGATAAGACTCACTGGTAGCCGAGTAAATGGCCTGTGAAGGCATTGTACTCGGGAAAACCTGTCAATTTGAGCATGTGTATAAAGGGTAATATGACCCAGAATGAAACTTTTTCGTCACCAAGATCCTTGTTATTGTGTCCCAGGGCTTTGATTTGCTTATTCAAGAAGCCTCAATGATATAAGAACGATAATGGATGACCTTGCATTTTCGTCAAAATTTCAAGCATGGCCATAGGGACGGGCGAGAAAGCTCAAGTGATGTAGTTGAATGTTCCTTCAAATGGCCATAACTTCGTAACCATGTGTTCTAGCGTGATGATTAAGATAGTTTTGGAAAGGTATTGAAGTGGTCTACAAGATCCGCACATAGGTTTAAAGATAAGACTCACTGGTAGCCGAGTAAATGGCCTGTGAAGGCATTGTACTCGGGAAAACCTGTCAATTTGAGCATGTGTATAAAGGGTAATATGACCCAGAATGAAACTTTTTCGTCACCAAGATCCTTGTTATTGTGTCCCAGGGCTTTGATTTGCTTATTCAAGAAGCCTCAATGATATAAGAACGATAATGGATGACCTTGCATTTTCGTCAAAATTTCAAGCATGGCCATAGGGACGGGCGAGAAAGCTCAAGTGATGTAGTTGAATGTTCCTTCAAATGGCCATAACTTCGTAACCATGTGTTCTAGCGTGATGATTAAGATAGTTTTGGAAAGGTATTGAAGTGGTCTACAAGATCCGCACATAGGTTTAAAGATAAGACTCACTGGTAGCCGAGTAAATGGCCTGTGAAGGCATTGTACTCGGGAAAACCTGTCAATTTGAGCATGTGTATAAAGGGTAATATGACCCAGAATGAAACTTTTTCGTCACCAAGATCCTTGTTATTGTGTCCCAGGGCTTTGGATGCTTATTCAAGAAGCCTCAATGATATAAGAACGATAATGGATGACCTTGCATTTTCGTCAAAATTTCAAGCATGGCCATAGGGACGGGCGAGAAAGCTCAAGTGATGTAGTTGAATGTTCCTTCAAATGGCCATAACTTCGTAACCATGTGTTCTAGCGTGATGATTAAGATAGTTTTGGAAAGGTATTGAAGTGGTCTACAAGATCCGCACATAGGTTTAAAGATAAGACTCACTGGTAGCCGAGTAAATGGCCTGTGAAGGCATTGTACTCGGGAAAACCTGTCAATTTGAGCATGTGTATAAAGGGTAATATGACCCAGAATGAAACTTTTTCGTCACCAAGATCCTTGTTATTGTGTCCCAGGGCTTTGGTTTGCTTATTCAAGAAGCCTCAATGATATAAGAACGATAATGGATGACCTTGCATTTTCGTCAAAATTTCAAGCATGGCCATAGGGACGGGCGAGAAAGCTCAAGTGATGTAGTTGAATGTTCCTTCAAATGGCCATAACTTCGTAACCATGTGTTCTAGCGTGATGATTAAGATAGTTTTGGAAAGGTATTGAAGTGGTCTACAAGATCCGCACATAGGTTTAAAGATAAGACTCACTGGTAGCCGTGTAAATGGCCTGTGAAGGCATTGTACTCGGGAAAACCTGTCAATTTGAGCATGTATATAAAGGGTAATATGACCCAGAATGAAACTTTTTCGTCACCAAGATCCTTGTTATTGTGTCCCAGGGCTTTGATTTGCTTATTCAAGAAGCCTCAATGATATAAGAACGATAATGGATGACCTTGCATTTTCGTCAAAATTTCAAGCATGGCCATAGGGACGGGCGAGAAAGCTCAAGTGATGTAGTTGAATGTTCCTTCAAATGGCCATAACTTCGTAACCATGTGTTCTAGCGTGATGATTAAGATAGTTTTGGAAAGGTATTGAAGTGGTCTACAAGATCCGCACATAGGTTTAAAGATAAGACTCACTGGTAGCCGAGTAAATGGCCTGTGAAGGCATTGTACTCGGGAAAACCTGTCAATTTGAGCATGTGTATAAAGGGTAATATGACCCAGAATGAAACTTTTTCGTCACCAAGATCCTTGTTATTGTGTCCCAGCGCTTTGGTTTGCTTATTCATGAAGCCCCAATGACATAAGAACGATAATGGATGACCTTGCATTTTCGTCAAAATTTCAAGCGTGGCCATAGGGACGGGTGAGAAAGCTCAAGTGATGTAGTTGAATGTTCCTTCAAATGGCCATAACTTCGTAACCATGTGTCCTAGCGTGATGATTAAGATAGTTTTGGAAAGGTATTGAAGTGGTCTACAAGATCCGCACATAGGTTTAAAGATAAGACTCACTGGTAGCCGAGTAAATGGCCTGTGAAGGCATTGTACTCGGGAAAACCTGTCAATTTGAGCATGTGTATAAAGGGTAATATGACCCAGAATGAAACTTTTTCGTCACCAAGATCCTTGTTATTGTGTCCCAGGGCTTTGATTTGCTTATTCAAGAAGCCTCAATGATATAAGAACATGTTGAGCATGTGTATAAAGGGTAATATGACCCAGAATGAAACTTTTTCGTCACCAAGATCCTTGTTGTTGTGTCCCAGGGCTTTGGTTTACTTATTCAAGAAGCCTCAATGATATAAGAACGATAATGGATGACCTTGCATTTTCGTCAAAATTTCAAGCATGGCCATAGGGACGGGCGAGAAAGCTCAAGTGATGTAGTTGAATGTTCCTTCAAATGGCCATAACTTCGTAACCATGTGTCCTAGCGAGACGATTAAGGCAGTTTTGGAAAGGTATTGAAGTGGTCTACAAGATCCGCACATAGGTTTAAAGATTAGACTCACTGGTAGCCGAGTAAATGGCCTGTGAAGGCATTGTACTCGGGAAAACCTGTCAATTTGAGCATGTGTATAAAGGGTAATATGACCCAGAATGAAACTTTTTCGTCACCAAGATCCTTGTTATTGTGTCCCAGGGCTTTGGTTTGCTTATTCAAGAAGCCTCAATGATATAAGAACGATAATGGATGACCTTGCATTTTCGTCAAAATTTCAAGCATGGCCATAGGGACGGGCGAGAAAGCTCAAGTGATGTAGTTGAATGTTCCTTCAAATGGCCATAACTTCGTAACCATGTGTCCTAGCGTGATGATTACGATAGTTTTGGAAAGGTATTGAAGTGGTCTACAAGATCCGCACATAGGTTTAAAGATTAGACTCACTGGTAGCCGAGTAAATGGCCTCTGAATGCATTGTACTCGGGAAAACCTGTCAATTTGAGCATGTGTATAAAGGGTAATATGACCCAGAATGAAACTTTTTCGTCACCAAGATCCTTGTTATTGTGTCCCAGGGCTTTGGTTTGCTTATTCAAGAAGCCTCAATGATATAAGAACGATAATGGTTGACCTTGCATTTTCGTCAAAATTTCAACCATGGCCATATGGATGGATGGATGGGAAAGTTGGACATTCCTTCAAATGGCCATAACTTCGTAACCATGTGTCCTAGCGAGACGATTAAGACAGTTTTGGAAAGGTATTGAAGTGGTCTACAAGATCCGCACATAGGTTTAAAGATTAGACTCACTGGTAGCCGAGTAAATGGCCTGTGAAGGCATTGTACTCGGGAAAACCTGTCAATTTGAGCATGTGTATAAAGGGTAATATGACCCAGAATGAAACTTTTTCGTCACCAAGATCCTTGTTATTGTGTCCCAGGGCTTTGGTTTGCTTATTCAAGAAGCCTCAATGATATAAGAACGATAATGGATGACCTTGCATTTTCGTCAAAATTTCAAGCATGGCCATAGGGACGGGCGAGAAAGCTCAAGTGATGTAGTTGAATGTTCCTTCAAATGGCCATAACTTCGTAACCATGTGTCCTAGCGTGATGATTACGATAGTTTTGGAAAGGTATTGAAGTGGTCTACAAGATCCGCACATAGGTTTAAAGATTAGACTCACTGGTAGCCGAGTAAATGGCCTCTGAATGCATTGTACTCGGGAAAACCTGTCAATTTGAGCATGTGTATAAAGGGTAATATGACCCAGAATGAAACTTTTTCGTCACCAAGATCCTTGTTATTGTGTCCCAGGGCTTTGGTTTGCTTATTCAAGAAGCCTCAATGATATAAGAACGATAATGGATGACCTTGCATTTTCGTCAAAATTTCAAGCATGGCCATAGGGACGGGCGAGAAAGCTCAAGTGATGTAGTTGAATGTTCCTTCAAATGGCCATAACTTCGTAACCATGTGTTCTAGCGTGATGATTAAGATAGTTTTGGAAAGGTATTGAAGTGGTCTACAAGATCCGCACATAGGTTTAAAGATAAGACTCACTGGTAGCCGTGTAAATGGCCTGTGAAGGCATTGTACTCGGGAAAACCTGTCAATTTTAGCATGTGTATAAAGGGTAATATGACCCAGAATGAAACTTTTTCGTCACCAAGATCCTTGTTATTGTGTCCCAGGGCTTTGGTTTGCTTATTCAAGAAGCCTCAATGATATAAGAACGATAATGGATGACCTTGCATTTTCGTCAAAATTTCAAGCATGGCCATAGGGACGGGCGAGAAAGCTCAAGTGATGTAGTTGAATGTTCCTTCAAATGGCCATAACTTCGTAACCATGTGTTCTAGCGTGATGATTAAGATAGTTTTGGAAAGGTATTGAAGTGGTCTACAAGATCCGCACATAGGTTTAAAGATAAGACTCACTGGTAGCCGAGTAAATGGCCTGTGAAGGCATTGTACTCGGGAAAACCTGTCAATTTGAGCATGTGTATGAAGGGTAATATGACCCAGAATGAAACTTTTTCGTCACCAAGATCCTTGTTATTGTGTCCCAGGGCTTTGATTTGCTTATTCAAGAAGCCTCAATGATATAAGAACGATAATGGATGACCTTGCATTTTCGTCAAAATTTCAAGCATGGCCATAGGGACGGGCGAGAAAGCTCAAGTGATGTAGTTGAATGTTCCTTCAAATGGCCATAACTTCGTAACCATGTGTTCTAGCGTGATGATTAAGATAGTTTTGGAAAGGTATTGAAGTGATCTACAAGATCCGCACATAGGTTTAAAGATAAGACTCACTGGTAGCCGAGTAAATGGCCTGTGAAGGCATTGTACTCGGGAAAACCTGTCAATTTGAGCATGTGTATAAAGGGTAATATGACCCAGAATGAAACTTTTTCGTCACCAAGATCCTTGTTATTGTGTCCCAGGGCTTTGATTTGCTTATTCAAGAAGCCTCAATGATAGAAGAACGATAATGGATGACCTTGCATTTTCGTCAAAATTTCAAGCATGGCCATAGGGACGGGCGAGAAAGCTCAAGTGATGTAGTTGAATGTTCCTTCAAATGGCCATAACTTCGTAACCATGTGTTCTAGCGTGATGATTAAGATAGTTTTGGAAAGGTATTGAAGTGGTCTACAAGATCCGCACATAGGTTTAAAGATTAGACTCACTGGTAGCCGAGTAAATGGCCTGTGAAGGCATTGTACTCGAGAAAACCTGTCAATTTGAGCATGTGTATAAAGGGTAATATGACCCAGAATGAAACTTTTTCGTCACCAAGATCCTTGTTATTGTGTCCCAGGGCTTTGGTTTGCTTATTCAAGAAGCCTCAATGATATAAGCACGATAATGGATGACCTTGCATTTTCGTCAAAATTTCAAGCATGGCCATAGGGACGGGCGAGAAAGCTCAAGTGATGTAGTTGAATGTTCCTTCAAATGGCCATAACTTCGTAACCATGTGTCCTAGCGTGATGATTAAGATAGTTTTGGAAAGGTATTGAAGTGGTCTACAAGATCCGCACATAGGTTTAAAGATAAGACTCACTGGTAGCCGAGTAAATGGCCTCTGAATGCATTGTACTCGGGAAAACCTGTCAATTTGAGCATGTGTATAAAGGGTAATATGACCCAGAATGAAACTTTTTCGTCACCAAGATCCTTGTTATTGTGTCCCAGGGCTTTGGTTTGCTTATTCAAGAAGCCTCAATGATATAAGAACGATAATGAATGACCTTGCATTTTCGTCAAAATTTCAAGCATGGCCATAGGGACGGGCGAGAAAGCTCAAGTGATGTAGTTGAATGTTCCTTCAAATGGCCATAACTCGTAACCATGTGTTCTAGCGTGATGATTAAGATAGTTTTGGAAAGGTATTGAAGTGGTCTACAAGATCCGCACATAGGTTTAAAGATAAGACTCACTGGTAGCCGAGTAAATGGCCTCTGAATGCATTGTACTCGGGAAAACCTGTCAATTTGAGCATGTGTATAAAGGGTAATATGACCCAGAATGAAACTTTTTCGTCACCAAGATCCTTGTTATTGTGTCCCAGGGCTTTGGTTTGCTTATTCAAGAAGCCTCAATGATATAAGAACGATAATGGATGACCTTGCATTTTCGTCAAAATTTCAAGCATGGCCATAGGGACGGGCGAGAAAGCTCAAGTGATGTAGTTGAATTTTCCTTCAAATGGCCATAACTTCGTAACCATGTGTCCTAGCGTGATGATTAAGATAGTTTTGGAAAGGTATTGAAGTGGTCTACAAGATCCGCACATAGGTTTAAAGATAAGACTCACTGGTAGCCGAGTAAATGGCCTGTGAAGGCATTGTACTCGGGAAAACCTGTCAATTTGAGCATGTGTATAAAGGGTAATATGACCCAGAATGAAACTTTTTCGTCACCAAGATCCTTGTTATTGTGTCCCAGGGCTTTGGTTTGCTTATTCAAGAAGCCTCAATGATATAAGAACGATAATGGATGACCTTGCATTTTCGTCAAAATTTCAAGCATGGCCATAGGGACGGGCGAGAAAGCTCAAGTGATGTAGTTGAATGTTCCTTCAAATGGCCATAACTTCGTAACCATGTGTCCTAGCGTAATGATTAAGATAGTTTTGGAAAGGTATTGAAGTGGTCTACAAGATCCGCACATAGGTTTAAAGATAAGACTCACTGGTAGCCGAGTAAATGGCCTGTGAAGGCATTGTACTCGGGAAAACCTGTCAATTTGAGCATGTGTATAAAGGGTAATATGACCCAGAATGAAACTTTTTCGTCACCAAGATCCTTGTTATTGTGTCCCAGGGCTTTGGTTTGCTTATTCAAGAAGCCTCAATGATATAAGAACGATAATGGATGACCTTGCATTTTCGTCAAAATTTCAAGTATGGCCATAGGGACGGGCGAGAAAGCTCAAGTGATGTAGTTGAATGTTCCTTCAAATGGCCATAACTTCGTAACCATGTGTTCTAGCGTGATGATTAAGATAGTTTTGGAAAGGTATTGAAGTGGTCTACAAGATCCGCACATAGGTTTAAAGATAAGACTCACTGGTAGCCGAGTAAATGGCCTGTGAAGGCATTGTACTCGGGAAAACCTGTCAATTTGAGCATGTGTATAAAGGGTAATATGACCCAGAATGAAACTTTTTCGTCACCAAGATCCTTGTTATTGTGTCCCAGGGCTTTGGTTTGCTTATTCAAGAAGCCTCAATGATATAAGAACGATAATGAATGACCTTGCATTTTCGTCAAAATTTCAAGCATGGCCATAGGGACGGGCGAGAAAGCTCAAGTGATGTAGTTGAATGTTCCTTCAAATGGCCATAACTCGTAACCATGTGTTCTAGCGTGATGATTAAGATAGTTTTGGAAAGGTATTGAAGTGGTCTACAAGATCCGCACATAGGTTTAAAGATTAGACTCACTGGTAGCCGAGTAAATGGCCTGTGAAGGCATTGTACTCGGGAAAACCTGTCAATTTGAGCATGTGTATAAAGGGTAATATGACCCAGAATGAAACTTTTTCGTCACCAAGATCCTTGTTATTGTGTCCCAGGGCTTTGATTTGCTGATTCAAGAAGCCTCAATGATATAAGCACGATAATGGATGACCTTGCATTTTCGTCAAAATTTCAAGCATGGCCATAGGGACGGGCGAGAAAGCTCAAGTGATGTAGTTGAATGTTCCTTCAAATGGCCATAACTTCGTAACCATGTGTCCTAGCGTGATGATTAAGATAGTTTTGGGAAGGTATTGAAGTGGTCTACAAGATCCGCACATAGGTTTAAAGATAAGACTGTTATTGTGTCCCAGGGCTTTGGTTTGCTTATTCAAGAAGCCTCAATGATATAAGAACGATAATGGATGACCTTGCATTTTCGTCAAAATTTCAAGCATGGCCATAGGGACGGGCGAGAAAGCTCAAGTGATGTAGTTGAATTTTCCTTCAAATGGCCATAACTTCGTAACCATGTGTCCTAGCGTGATGATTAAGATAGTTTTGGAAAGGTATTGAAGTGGTCTACAAGATCCGCACAAAGGTTTAAAGATAAGACTCACTGGTAGCCGAGTAAATGGCCTGTGAAGGCATTGTACTCGGGAAAACCTGTCAATTTGAGCATGTGTATAAAGGGTAATATGACCCAGAATGAAACTTTTTCGTCACCAAGATCCTTGTTATTGTGTCCCAGGGCTTTGGTTTGCTTATTCAAGAAGCCTCAATGATATAAGAACGATAATGGATGACCTTGCATTTTCGTCAAAATTTCAAGCATGGCCATAGGGACGGGCGAGAAAGCTCAAGTGATGTAGTTGAATGTTCCTTCAAATGGCCATAACTTCGTAACCATGTGTCCTAGCGTGATGATTAAGATAGTTTTGGAAAGGTATTGAAGTGGTCTACAAGATCCGCACATAGGTTTAAAGATAAGACTCACTGATAGCCGAGTAAATGGCCTGTGAAGGCATTGTACTCGGGAAAACCTGTCAATTTGAGCATGTGTATAAAGGGTAATATGACCCAGAATGAAACTTTTTCGTCACCTAGATCCTTGTTATTGTGTCCCAGGGCTTTGGTTTGCTTATTCAAGAAGCCTCAATGATATAAGAACGATAATGGATGACCTTGCATTTTCGTCAAAATTTCAAGCATGGCCATAGGGCGAGAAAGCTCAAGTGATGTAGTTGAATGTTCCTTCAAATGGCCATAACTTCGTAACCATGTGTTCTAGCGTGATGATTAAGATAGTTTTGGAAAGGTATTGAAGTGGTCTACAAGATCCGCACATAGGTTTAAAGATAAGACTCACTGGTAGCCGAGTAAATGGCCTGTGAAGGCATTGTACTCGGGAAAACCTGTCAATTTGAGCATGTGTATAAAGGGTTGTAATGTGTTTGATGACTGTTACGGTTGCCATGTGGTATGTTTTGGGATAGTCACGGTATATTCGATTTTTGGACGGTTGCTATGTAGTAACTTTGAACTCGCGTTGGTCAGGGTGGCCTTCGTCATCGTTTGCCGAATTAAGTAGAACTGAGGTGGATACTGTTTCGAAGCGGACGTTCGACACTTGATCGTCCAGGCGATCATAGAAACCTTTAGGAGGATTCCCTTACTGGAAACGTTGGAGTTTAGAGGCCTTACCTTGGGCAGGGGGACATATCTAAACTCTTTAAATGAGAACTCGATAGATGTAGGATGGGCATAGTCCTATCCTGACAGTGCGAACGAATCTGACCTGCCATGATCGGAGTTGGTTTTATTTATACTCATAAGAAGTTAAGGGTTTCTCACATTTAGTTCCGGGTTGTATGTTGGAAAGTTATTGTTTTCACTAAGCTAGTTACGTTTGTCTTTTGTTGACAAGAATGATGGTTCTTGTCACTAAGTTCCTGTTTTGGGTTTAATGCTTATACTGTTCCTGCTTTGGGTTATAATGCATAAAATGTTCCTGCTTTGGGTTATAATGCATAAACTGTTCCTGCTTATGTTGTACGTTTCGGTTGGTTCTGTTAAGTGTGTCACAATTGTTTTTATATGAACGGTGTGGCCTGAGCTCTTCCGGGTGTGTATGGTATGATCTGATTTGCTGAGTGTTTTATAATGGATGTGTTGCAATGGTGTGATTTGGCTTTCCAAAGTGTGTTACTATGTGTCTATGGCTGATAGTGTGTATTACAATATGTTCTGTATAGCAGATATGCTACACCTCCCCCTTTAATAGAATAACGTAATGAATTACAATGATTGAAGTTATTCTCCTGTGTACTTTATTAGTCTGTTTTTGTGTACTTTAGAGGTTTTCTTTGTTGTATTGTTTTGTATTACGCAATTAGGCCCTTGGTCATTTACTACTGTGAAAGGTCCAATGTAGACTGGATCTAATTTTTTTCTGTTTACATTTTCCAAATATACCTGATCTCCTATCTTTATAATGATAGTACTGTATCTTTATTTAAGATGTGCTGTCTTTTATTCTTTGCTTTTATCAAATTTTCTCTAGCTATTTCGTTTGATTTTTGGAGTTTATATTTCATTTCGAAATAATATTGGTCAATATTATAAACTGGTTCTATTTTTGTTTTGAATATATCTTGTGGTAAATTCGCTTTTCTTCCGAATACCAGTTCGTATGGTGTGTAGTTTGTGTCTGTGTGTTCTGTTGTATTGTAAACAAATTCGTAAAATTTTGTCCAATCATCCCAGTCATCATGATGTTCGTTTGTATAACTTCTTAGGTATTCGTTTAGACATCTATGATTTCTCTCTAATGATCCTATTGTCTGTGGGTGGTAAGCTGTGCTAAAAGTCTGTTTGATTTTTAAGATTTCTGAGATTTTGTGTAATATTTCATTGTTATATTCTAGTCCTTGATCTGATTTTAATTCGATAAATGTTCCAAATGTAAGAATAAAGTTTTCTACCAATGCTCTTGCTATAGTATTTGCTTCTTTGTTATGGATAGGTATTACTACGATGTATTTCGTTAAGTCACATTGTATGGTTATTGCATACCTGTTGTTTTTGTTAGTTTTTGTTAGAGGTCCTACTGTGTCGATTGATATTATGTTAAAAGGTTTTGTCGGTGTTGTAGTTACAACTGTGTCTTCCTTAGTATGTCTAATCGTCTTATTAACTATGCATGCCTTACAATTTCGTACGTATTTCTTGATATCATCTTTCATATTTTTCCATTTATATTTTCCCTTATTTTCTGGTACAGTCTGTACTGGCCTATATGTCCTCCCGAAGGGGTCATATGATAATCTGAAATTATTCTCAGCCTATCTTTCTCTGTTGTTATCCATCTAGTTGGAGTAAACAGGATTATTTCAAACTTGGTAATGGCTCTATTGGCGATTTCCTGAATAGTTTGTTGGGAATATTCTTTGAATAAGTGGTCTTCTTCTGACCATGCTAGCTTGTTTCTTCCATATTGTTTCGCGATTTTGCACATTTCTAGAAGAGCAAACTCTAATGCTTGACTTCCATTTACATATTTTCTCAAAAGAAATTTTCCTAGTGCTTTACCATATGAATGGTTGTATATAATGAATTCAACGTTGTTCTTATTTTTCTGCGTACATATTTTCAATACCTTTCTCACTTCTGAAGGTCTATCTGTTTTCCACATCGCGGGGTGATCAATTCCTGTTGTTGCGATTGGTTTATCTTTGTTTGTATCAGTTTTCACGTTATTTTTCTTAACCATGGCTCTCGTATTAACCATTAAAATCGTTTTGGATTTTGGTATTGATGCCTTTAGGTCATCCGAGTTAAGGATTATTCTTGATAGTGCGTCTGCCGCAACATTAGCTTTACCTGCTAAATATTCTATTTCAAAGTCAAATTTTTCTAAATCTAGCCTCATTCTAGTAAGCTTAGAAGTAGGATTTTTCATACCAAATAAGTAAGCTGGTGGTCTATGATCTGTTCTAACTATAAATGTTTGTCCATATACATAAGGTTTAAAATAATTAATTGCCCAATGTATAGCTGTAAGCTCTTTCTCGATAATTGGCTTATTCTTCTCTCCTGGTGTAAAACTTTTACTCGCAAACGCGACTGGTAAATCGTTTCCATCTGTTATTTGTGATAACACTGCACCACATGCCATATCCGATGCGTCTGTCGTAATTATGAATTGCTTTTTAAAATCTGGATATTGTAAAATTGTGGGTGAGAGTAAGCTTTGTTTCAATGTATCGAAAGCTGCTTGACATTCTGAAGTCCATGCAAACTTAACGGCTTTCTTAATCAAATTATTAATTGGTTTAGCTATCTTAGCAAAATTCTGTAAAAATTTACGATAATAATTACAAAATGCGACAAAACGTCTTGCTTCATCAGCATTAGTAGGAATCGGGAAGTTTTTAATTGTATCAAACTTCGCGTCGTCCGGATAAATTCCTTTATCTGTTATTTTATGACCTAAGTACGTTACTTCTGTTTTGAAGAAACAACATTTCTCTGCATTTAGTTTAAGGTTATACTTTCTTAGTCTATCAAAAACTTTACCTAAATTACTGATATGATGCCGTGCACTGCATCCAGTAACTATAATATCATCTATATATACAAATGCTAGCTCTGGTGTTAAACCAGCCATAGCGATACCCATCATCCTTTGAAAGCTGTTTGGGCTGATGTTGAGTCCAAATGGCATTCGTGTAAACTGATAGTGGCCTGTAGGTGTTGAAAAAGCTGTATATTTTCTCGAATTTTTAACAAGCTCGATTTGATGAAACCCTGACATCAAATCCAATGTACTGAAATATTTGGCTCTTCCTAACTGATCTAGTATCGTGTCTATGCGGGGTAAAGGGAATTTGTCTGGTAAAATTTTCTTGTTTAACTACCGAAAATCCACTTCTAAACGCCATTTATTCTTGCCTTCAACTGATTTCTTTGGTACTAATAGTATCGGTGAATTATATGACGAAACAGAATGTTCAATAATGTTATTTTTCAACATCTTTTCTACCTGCGATTGCATTTCCTCACTTTGTGAATGTATTTGTTTATAATTTGGTATATAAGAAGGAATGTTATCTTTCAATGAAATTTCCTGGGTATAAAAATTGTTAGTAGAGACCGGTTCATCTTCTAAACAAAATATATCCGAGAATTTTGTGATCAGATTTTCTAATTCTTCTCTTGCTATTTGTGGAATATTTTCTATGCGAATTTTGTTATGAATTTTCTGAATTCGTTCCCTAGCTGTGTTTGGTTTTCTCTGTAGCTGCTCATAATCTCTTAAAGGTTCAACTTCTGGTGTATAAGATTTTATGTTAAAAGAAACATCTTTATCCGTGGTATTAATGAATTTGATATACTGATTACGTTTTGAGACTATTGTGTTTCCGAAAAAATACTCCTGGTTGGATTTCCTGTGATAAGATGATTGAATCCTCTGTCAAGTTTGGTATGGTTATTTTTCGAACTACTTCACTTCGTTTTGGTAAAATATAATTTCCATTTACATTGTCTTCTATTGGATGTGAAATCAATCCGTTATCAGATGAGAAGTATATCATCCAATTAACATAATCAACAATACATCTGTGCTTTATAAAGTCTTTTCCTAACAGTCCGTCAGAAAAAATGGATTCTACGTCTTCTATTATATGAAATTCGTGTATAATGGAATAATCGCCAAAGTGAATTGTTGTCATAGCAGTACCTAAAGTCTCTGATTCATGATCACTAGAGCTTATCAAGGTTAATTTTTTTGATGTATTGATTTTACAACCTGGTTTTAATTTACTAGCTTTAAGTACGGATACGGTTGCTCCTGTATCTATGATGAGTGTGCTATAGATTTCCTTTGCAATTTCTATTTTAACTTTAACAAAATTATCTGCATCAGTGTTTATGGTTAGTATAGGGTATTTTCTGATACTTGAGAGTGGCCTAAAAAATTATTCTGTTCTTCGGCTGTTACTGTGTTATGAATAGGCGCTCGAGTATTTTGCCAATTGCTATTATTTCTATTTGATTGTACGTACTGATTTCTGTTGAAATTATTTTGTCGATTTGACTGCTGATTTCTGTTGTTGTTAGTATTGTTATTGTTGTTATATCTGAAGTTATTATTATTTCGGTTGTTGTTCTATCCATAACTTACGGGTGGGAACCTGGGTGGGTTTTGTGTTCGAAACCTATTATTATCTGGGAATTTGTTGAAATTGTTCCTTCCCTGGTAGTTGTTTCCATACCCTCTATTGTTCCTGGTAGCGTTTGAATATAGGATCTTTGTCTGATCATTCCTTCCCTTTTTCGTTTTGTCTTCTAGCTCCAACTTTACTGCTTGCTCTATTGCTTCATGCAAGGATTCAAATTTACTCGATCTCATTATAATTTTGGTCTCACCATCTTTAAGTCCATAACTCAATGCACTGATTCCTGATTTAGTTGCCTTTTTTCTGGCTACTTCTGTCGCTATCTCTTCCGCAATATATGCTTCTTATTGTTGTTGTGTTAATTTTTCAATAACGCTGCCAAAAGCTTCTATCGTTCCAGTCTGTTTAGTATTGTCCATTTTTGACACTAGGATCTCTGGTGTTACCTTTATGCTGCACCTGTCTTGTAATTTGCTAACTATATCTTCAATTGAGGTTGGGGTTTCCCCTACGACAATTCGCGCTTTTCCTGTAAGACGTCCTAGTACCAGTTCTATTACTGTTTCTTTATTTTCTGGCTTTACTATTTTCTTTAATACATTTAAGTTTGACACCACACCTTTCAAATCCTTCTCAGTACCATCATACTTTGATATGAGAGAAGTGGTGATTTTAATTAATTCCATAGTGTCTGCCATTTTGTCAGGTTTCGTTTCTATTGTTATGTCAAATTGGTTATCTGATAATGTAGTTTTTAATGAATCTGGATGCTTTTCGAAATGTATTTTTATGCACTTATTTATTTCGTAGTATACGTATCTACTTTTTTTAACTAGCTTTGTTAATATTTCATCTTTAATAGACGATTCGTGCTTTCGTAGGAGTTATTGTATTTTGTTATATATTTCCTTAGTATTATCCCTTAATTTTGTTAACGCTCAAAGCCTATAACATTTGTTCAGCTGTCTCACCTGTTCATAAATTCTATCTAATATTTCTATTTTTTCGAATAATTTTTGCATATTTATGCAGCCTCATTAGTAATACTGCATATTTACGGTACCTTGTTTAAATACATAGCATGTATTTGTTGTTGCTGCTGATGGTGCTACGCTCGTTACCGGTGCTTGGTGTTTAATCGGTGCTTGATGTGAAGTTCTACGGTGTCATCATTCGTCGCTCGATGTCTTGTCGGGGTTGGGACACTTGTCCATTCTCGCCTGCCAATCCAGATTGGGCAGTGAGCTCGCCTTGTCTTTTCGTCTTCCACATTGGGAACGGCTGTTCCTTTCAATCTCGCTGGCCAAAACTTGTTTTACACTGCTTTTTATTATTCCATATCACTTGCTCCACGAATCGTATAGATTACCAAAATGAGTTATATTATATAGGCAGTTGCATGTTATTGATTGCATCACGTTTTGCTAGAGTTTTCAATATTTTGAAAACGGTTTTAATTACTTTTTGCATGAGTATGATAGCAAGAAGTATCAGCACAATGTTCAGTTTTAACTCATGGGTTTCATGTTGCTCTGAGTGAACATTTTGTGTTTGAATAATGGCAAGATCATTATCACCATTAACATTAGATTTGGGGTTTGATGCGTCGTTACCCATTTTATAAATATGTACTGTATTGGTAAATCTATCGCATTGGAGTTCATATGTTTTTACACATTGGGATAGGTTCTCACAACAGTGTGTACGGGGAATGTTTGTTCATCAATTCTTTTTGCACTACACTGCACTAAATGTTTTTATTTTTCTTTCTGTTTTGCACTTGTTTCTGGCAGTTCATACACCGTTATTGTTTACATGTAGGTCACTTGTGCTATCTTCACTGATTAAATTTCCGTAAAAAAAAAATGCACATTTCACACTTTTGTTCATGCGTATACGCGACACTGCTCATATGACTTTCGGCGAGTTGACTTGCGCTTTACGTTACCGTTATACGTATCACATTTTCCTTGTTTTTACTTTAACTTCTGCCCGTCGATTGCAGATTATGGTCACGGTCGCCATGTAATGTGATAGTGGCCTGTACGGTACATACTGTACATCGAACAGCGTCGCTGTAGGTCAGTTTTTACTGACATGAGCCGAGGTGGAATAATACATCGATCGAACGGACTTTTCAGCACTTGATCGTCCAGGCGATCATAGAAACCTTTAGGAGGTTTCCCTTACTGGAAACGTTGGAGTTTAGAAGCCTTACCTTGGGTAGGGGGACATAACTAAACTCTTGAAATAAGTTGGAAGGCGAAGTATTAGGAAGTGTAACGTCCTATCTTGGCAGTCCGAACGAATCTGACTTGCCACGGTCGGAATTGGTTTATTTATACTCAATAAGTTTCGTACATTTGGTTTTGGAATGTGTTTTTGTCCTAATTAAAGGTTGAGGTGCAATTTATACATTGTATCGGAAGTGAGGTGTCTATCAATTTGTGCCTATGCTGCACTTTTAGTGTTTTTACAAAGGTTCTGGAAAGTTTCAACTGTTCTAGCCAAAGAACGAGTGCGTTCGTTGCTCTTTGCCTACACTGCGGTTTTAGTAATAAGTTGCTATGCGTCTGCTTTGCTGCAGTAACGCTTGAATTGCTTATGCTGCGCGATTCTATGTTTCGATAAAATGTGGTCTCAATGGTTATTTTCTATGAACGGTATGGTCTAGTATAAATGCTATGGAGTGGATTGATTGCTGCTGTGCATAAACTGTGTTGCAATATGTTGACCCGACAGTATAAATGTGTGTTAGGATAGTCTGTAGCATAATAAGTCTATGTGTCCAGATAGCTACACTATGTTGCGAAGGCTCTGTAGCATAAATTTATGCTCTATGTTGTCCAGACAGCATAAATCTATGTTGCGGAGGCTTTGTTGCATAAATTTATGCTCTATGTTGTCCAGACAGCAAAAATCTATGTTGCGGAGGCTCTCTAGCATAAATCAATGCTCTCTGTTGTCCAGACAGCATAAATCTATGTTGCGGAGGCTCTGTAGCATAAATTTATCTATGTTGTCCAGACAGCATAAATCTATGTTGCGGAGGCTTTGTTGCATAAATTTATGCTCTATGTTGTCCAGACAGCAAAAATCTATGTTGCGGAGGCTCTTTAGCATAAATCAATGCTCTCTGTTGTCCAGACAGCATAAATCTATGTTGCGGAGGCTCTGTAGCATAAATTTATGCTCTATGTTGTCCAGACAGCATAAATCTATGTTGCGGAGGCTCTGTAGCATAAATTTATGCTCTATGTTGTCCCGACAGCATAAATCTATGTTGCGGAGGCTCTGTAGCATGAATTTATGCTCTATGTTGTCCAGACAGCATAAATCTATGCTGCGGAGGCTCTGTAGCATGAATTTATGCTCTATGTAGTCCAGACAGCATAAATCTTTGTTGCGAAGGCTCTGTAGCATAAATTTATGCTCTATGTTGTCCAGACAGCATAAATCTATGTTGCAGAGGCTCTGTAGCATAAATGTATGCGCTATGTTGTCCAGACAGCATAAATCTATGTTGCAGAGGTTCTGTAGCATAAATTTATGCTCTATGTTGTCCAGACAGCATAAATCTATGTTGCGAAGGCTCTGTAGCATAAATTTATGCTCTATGTTGTCCAGACAGCATAAATATATGTTGCGGAGGCTCTGTAGCATAAATTTATGCTCTATGTTGTCCAGACAGCATAAATCTATGTTGCGGAGGCTCTGTAGCATAAATTTATGCTCTATGTTCTCCAGACAGCATAATCTATGCTGCGGAGGCTCTGTAGCATAAATATGCTCTATTGTCCAGACAGCATAAATCTATGTTGCGTAGGCTCTGTAGCATAAATCAATGCTCTCTGTTGTCCAGACAGCATAGATCTATGTTGCGGAGGCTCTGTAGCATAAAAATATGCTCTGTGTTGTCCAGACAGCATAGATCTATGTTTCGGAGGCACTGTAGCATAAATTTATGCTCTATGTTGTCTAGACAGCATAAATCTATGTTGCGAAGGCTCTGTAGCATAAATGTATGCTCTATGTGTTCAGACAGCAAAATCTAGTTGCGAGGCACTGTAGCATAAATTTATGCTCTATGTTGTCCAGACAGCATAAATCTATGTTGCAAAGGCTCTTTAGCATAAATCAATGCTCTATGTTGTCCATACAGCATTAATCTATGTTGCGGAGGCTCTGTAGCATAAATATATGCTCTATGTTGTCCAGACAGCATAAATCTATGTTGCAGAGGCTCTGTAGCATAGATTAATGCTCTATGTTGTCCAGACAGCATAAATCTATGTTGCGGAGGCTTGTTGCATAAATTTTTGCTTATGTTGTCCAGACAGCATAAATCTATGTGCAGAGCTCTGTAGCATAAATTTATGCTCTATGTTGTCCAGACAGCATATCTATGTTGCGTAGGCTCTGTAGCATAAATTATGCTCTCTGTTGTGCAGACAGCATAGATCTATGTTGCGGAGGCTCTGTAGCATAATTATGCTCTATGTTGTCCAGACAGCATAAATCTATGTTGCAGAGGCTCTGTAGCATAAATGTATGTGCTATGTTGTCCAGACAGCATAAATCTATGTTGCAGAGGCTCTGTAGCATAGATTTATGCTCTATGTTGTCCAGACAGCATAAATCTATGTTGCGGAGGCTTTGTTGCATAAATTTTTGCTTTATGTTGTCCAGACAGCATAGATCTATGTTGCGAAGGCTCTGTAGCATAAATGTATGCTCTATGTTGTCCAGACAGCATAAATCTATGTTGCGAGGCTCTGTAGCATAAATATATGCTCTTGTTGTCCCAGACAGCATAAATCTATGTTGCAGAGGCTCTGTAGCATAGATTAATGCTCTATGTTGTCCAGACAGCATAAATCTATGTTGCGGAGGCTTTGTTGCATAAATTTTTGCTCTATGTTGTCCAGACAGCATAAATCTATGTTGCAGAGGCTCTGTAGCATAAATTTTTGCTCTGTTCCGACAGCATAAATCTATGCTGCGGAGGCTCTGTAGCATAAATTTATGCTCTATGTTGTCCAGACAGCATAAATCTATGTTGCGTAGGCTCTGTAGCATAGATTTATGCTCTGTGTTGTCCAGACAGCATAAATCTATGTTGCGGAGGCTTTGTTGCATAAATTTATGCTCTATGTTGTCCAGACAGCATAAATCTATGTTGCAGAGGCTCTGTAGCATAAATTTATGCTCTATGTTGTCCAGACAGCATAAATATATGCGGAGGCTCTTTAGCATAAATCAATGCTCTCTGTTGTCCAGACAGCATAAATCTATGTTGCAGAGGCTCTGTTGTCCAGACAGCATAAATCTATGTTGCGGAGGCTTTGTTGCATAAATTTTTGCTCTATGTTGTCCAGACAGCATAAATCTATGTTGCAGAGGCTCTGTAGCATAGATTTATGCTCTATGTTGTCCAGACAGCATAAATCTATGTTGCGGAGGCTCTGTAGCATAAATTTATGCTCTATGTTGTCCAGACAGCATAAATCTATGTTGCAGAGGTTCTGTAGCATAAATTCTTGCTCTATGTTGTCCAGACAGCATAAATTTATGTTGCGGAGGCTCTGTAGCATAAATTTATGCTCTATGTTGTCCAGACAGCATAAATCTATGTTGCGGAGGCTCTGTAGCATAAATTTATGCTCTATGTTGTCCAGACAGCATAAATCTATGCTGCGGAGGCTCTGTAGCATAAATTATGCTCTATGTTGTCCAGAAAGCATAAATCTATGTTGCGGAGGCTCTGTAGCATAAATTTATGCTCTATGTTGTCCAGACAGCATAAATCTATGTTGCAGAGGTTCTGTAGCATAAATTCTTGCTCTATGTTGTCCAGACAGCATAAATATATGTTGCGGAGGCTTTGTTGCATAAATTTTTGCTCTATGTTGTCCAGACAGCATAAATCTATGTTGCAGAGGCTCTGTAGCATAGATTTATGCTCTATGTTGTCCAGAAAGCATAAATCTATGTTGCGGAGGCTTTGTTGCATAAATTCATGCTCTATGTTGTCCAGACAGCATAAATCTATGTTGCAGAGGCTCTGTAGCATAAATTTATGCTCTATGTTCTCCAGACAGCATAAATCTATGCTGCGGAGGCTCTGTAGCATAAATTTATGCTTATGTTGTCCAGACAGCATAAATCTAGTTGCGTAGGCTCTGTAGCATAAATTTATGCTCTATGTTGTCCAGACAGCTAAATCTATGCTGCGGAGGCTCTGTAGCATAAATTTATGCTCTATGTTGTCCAGACAGCATAAATCTATGTTGCAGAGGCTCTGTAGCATAAATTTATGCTCTATGTTGTCCAGACAGCATAAATCTATGTTGCGGAGGCTCTTTAGCATAAATCAATGCTCTATGTTGTCCAGACAGCATTAATCTATGTTGCGGAGGCTTTTGTGCATAAATTTATGCTCTATGTTGTCCAGACAGCATAAATCTATGTTGCAGAGGCTCTGTAGCATAGATTTATGCTCTTTGTTGTCCAGAAAGCATAAATCTATGTTGCGGAGGCTTTGTTGCATAAATTTATGCTCTATGTTGTCCAGACAGCATAAATCTATGTTGCAGAGGTTCTGTAGCATAAATTCTTGCTCTATGTTGTCCAGACAGCATAAATTTATGTTGCGAAGGCTCTGTAGCATAAATTTATGCTCTATGTTGTCTAGACAGCATAAATCTATGTTGCAGAGGCTCTGTAGCATAAATTTATGCTCTATGTTGTCCAGACAGCATAATCTATGTTGCGGAGGCTCTGTAGCATAAATTTATGCTCTATGTTGTCCAGACAGCATAAATCTATGTGCGGAGGCTCTGTAGCATAAATTTATGCTCTATGTTGTCCAGACAGCATAAATCTAGGTTGCGAGGCTCTGTAGCATAAATTTATGCTCTTGTTGTCCAGACAGCATAAATCTATGTTGCGGAGGCTCTTAGCATAAATTTATGCTCTATGTGGTGTCCAGACAGCATAAATCTATGTTGCAGAGGCTCTGTAGCATAAATTATGCTCTATGTTGTCCAGCACAGCATAAATCTATGTTGCGAGGCTCTGTAGCATAAATTTATGCTCTATGTTGTCTAGACAGCATAAATCTATGTTGCAGAGGCTCTGTAGCATAAATCAATGCTCTATGTTGTCCAGACAGCATAAATCTATGTTGCGGTGGCTCTGTAGCATAAATTTATGCTCTATGTTGTCTAGACAGCATAAATCTATGTTGCGGAGGCTCTGTAGCATAAATTTATGCGCTATGTTGTCCAGACAGCATAAATCTATGTTGCGGAGGCTCTGTAGCATAAATTTATGCGATGTTGTCCAGACAGCAAAATCTATGTTGCGGCGGAGGTCTTTGTAGCATAATTATGCTCTATGTTGTCCAGACAGCTTAAATCTATGTTGCAGAGGCTCTGTAGCATAAATTTATGCTCTATGTTGTCCAGACAGCATAAATCTATGTTGCGGAGGCTCTGTAGCATAAATTTATGCTCTTTTATGTCCAGACAGCATAATTTATGTTGCGGAGGCTCTGTAGCATAAATTTATGCTATGTTGTCCAGAAAGCATAAATCTATGTGCGGAGGCTCTGTAGCATAAATTTATGTCTATGTTGTCAGAAAGCATAAATCTATGTTGCGGAGGCTCTGTAGCATAAATTTATGCTCTATGTTGTCCAGACAGCATAAATCTATGTTGCGGAGGCTCTGTAGCATAAATGTATGCTCAATGTTGTCCAGACAGCATAAATCTATGTTGCGGAGGCTCTGTAGCATAAATTTATGCTCTTTTTGTCCAGACAGCATAAATCTATGTTGCGAAGGCTCTGTAGCATAAATTTATGCTCTTTGTGGTCTAGACAGCATAATCTATGTTTTGCAGAGGCTCTGTAGCATAAATTTATGCTCTATGTTGTCCAGACAGCATAAATCTATGTTGCGGAGGCTCTGTAGCATAAATTTATGCTCTATGTTGTCCAGAAAGCATAAATCTATGTTGCGGAGGCTCTGTAGCATAAATTTATGCTCTTTTTTGTCAAGACAGCATAAATCTTTGTTGCGAAGGCTCTGTAGCATAAATTTATGCTCTATGTTGTCTAGACAGCATAAATCTATGCTGCGGAGGCTCTGTAGCATAAATTAAAGTCTATGTGTCCAGACAGCATAAATCTATGTTGCGGAGGCTCGTAGCATAAATGTATGCTCAATGTTGTCCAGACAGCATAAATCTATGTTGCGGAGGCTCTGTAGCATAAATTTATGCTCTTTTTGTCCAGACAGCATAAATCTATGTTGCGAAGGCTCTGTAGCATAAATTTATGCTCTTGTGGTCCAGACAGCATAAATCTATGTTGCAGAGGCTCTGTAGCATAAATTTATGCTCTATGTGTCCAGACAGCATAAATCTATGTTGC
>NW_024427689.1:80000-87302 GCF_017562075.2 Anopheles merus | reverse complement strand
TGTCTCCCGTCACAAGGTGGTAGCCAGTAGTGCAGAGAAGCCGCTAGCAAGTCTCCGTCACAGAGTAAGCAGGTCCGCGAAGTGCAGAGTAGCCGTTAGCAATGTCTCGTATCACGGTGGTATCATTCCACTAGTGCAGAGTGACCGCTAGCAATGCTCCCGACACACGGCGTAGTACGCAGTGCAGAGAGAATCAGGAGCAAAGTCTTCCGACACACGGTGGTAACTCGACGAGGTGCAGAGTAACCGTTAGCAATGTCTCCGTCACGGTGGAGTTCTCCACTAGTGCAGAGTGACCGCTAGCAATGTTTCCCGACACATCGAAGGAGTAGATCCACGAAGGCAGAAAGATCGCTGAACCAATCAATGCATCCCGTCGTGGAGAGCTTACACGCCCGTAGGACAAAACAGTGGGGTGTGTCCAAGTGAAACATTAGTATACATGAGAGTGCAGAGTACCGATGGGACTATAGTGGTCAAAACGCAGCGGGTAATTCAACTCTGTAGCACGTACAAAGGTATCAGCCGGTTAGAAGGACACCGTACGGTTTACAGTTTTAACAAAAATGGGCAGCCGCGGTAATTTTCAACCCAACCCCTATAGCCATCAATGTATCCGTCATAATCATGTCTATACCGATCGGAGTAGCCAAAGACAATGTTCGGATAGTGTTGTTGGGGGTATGCGCGCAGAGATGCCGTTCGGTTTAAAGCAATGTTCCCGTCACGAGGTGGTATTGGCACCTGGCAGAGTGACCGTAGCAATGTCTCCCGTATCACGGTGGCGTTTTCACTAGTGCAGAGTGACCGCTAGCAATGTCTCCCGTCACAGGTGTAGCCCAGCAGTGCAGAGAAGCCGCTGTAGCAAAGTTCCGTATCACGGTGGTATCATTCCATAGTGCAGAGAGATCGCTGAACCGTTCAATGTGTCCCGTCGTGGTGTGCTTGTAGGAGCACGTAGGATACACCTTGCTTGTTGGTTTGGGATAGGAGTGGTCGCGGAACTGCCTCCAAGCCGCAGAGTGCAGTTCGGATTGAAGGTCAACTTTAGCCGTTCAGCATCAGTCGGTGGGTGTTCAGATGGCATCCAACTTCCCTAGGTGCTCAAGTTGGTTGGGTGCTAAACATATGCACATGCGCAGAGTATCGTACGAACTAGCAAAGTCTCCCGTCACGGTGGTAAAGTAATGAGTACCATGCAGTGCAGAGGAGCTCGTTAGTGCGTGCAATGTACCAGTCGAGTGTTGTGTTCGCGCATGCGCCAGAGATCGTACGAATAGCAAAGTCTCCCGTCACGGTGGTTGAGAGTCCCCAGCAGTCAGAGAGATCGTTAGTGCGTGCAATGTACCAGTCGATGTGCAACGTAAGGGCATGCGCAGAGTATCGTACAAGCTAGCAAAGTCTCCCGTCACGGTGGTTGTGAGGGACATGCAGTGCAGAGAGATCGTTAGTGAGTGAATTAACAGTCGATGTCGTACCAGCAACACCCCCGCTTAGAGGCCCGTTGCTCAAAGAGGTCAAGCAAGAGTGCGCAGAGTGCCGTACCGGCCTAGAATGTCTCCAGACAGACGTTGGGGGGACACCCGACGCAGTGCAGAGAGATCCGCTAGCCGTGTGCAATGCATCCGACGTTGCCTGCTTGTGCTTAGCGAGTGGCGCCAACGACGCTCCGGCGTCAGAGAACAAAATCTCGGTGGTCACGGCGGGACTTGCGCTCGCGTGATCAAGAGGTAGTTCGTGTCAAGCAATTGACTCGAATTCTGGTTGATCCTACCAGGATATACGCTCGCTCAAAGGTTAAGCCATGCATGTCTAAGTACAAGCTTCCTAGAAAGTGAAACCGCATAAGGCTCAGTATAACAGCTATAAATTTACAAGATCCTCATCCAAACAGTTACTTGGATAATGTGGAAAAGCCAGAGCTAATACATGCATTTGCCGGGACTGTTGGCCTCCGGTTCGGCGGAACTGGTGCACTTATTAGTAAACCAATCGCCTCCGGGCGCTTTGAGTTGAAATCTGGATAAGGATGCCGATCGTACGGTCGCTTGCGACTGACGACAGATCTTTCAAATGTCTGCCCTATCAACTATGATGGTAGTGTAGAGGACTACCATGGTTGCGACGGTAACGGGAATCAGGGTTCGATTCCGGAGAGGGAGCCTGAGAAATGGCTACCACATCCAAGGAAGGCAGCAGGCGCGTAAATTACCCAATCCCGGCACGGGGAGGTAGTGACGAGAAATAACAATATGGACCTCTCTAACGATGGTCCATAATTGGAATGAGTGAGCATAAATCCTTTTGCAAGGATCAGTGGAGGGCAAGTCTGGTGCCAGCAGCCGCGGAATTCCAGCTCCACTAGCGTATATAAAGTTGTTGCGGTTAAAACGTTCGAAGTTGATACCCCGTCCAGACTCGCGTCCGTCGCGGGCGCCCGGCCTCTCGGTGGGACCGTCCGTGTACGCGCTCGCGGCTGCGACTCACAATGGTGTACCTGGGCGTTCTACTCCGTGACGGGTCAGAACTTGTCGCCGCGACATCGTCGGTCAAGGTTTGTTCGACCCAGCTTCATGGTGCCCGGGATCTCGTTTACCTTGAACAATTAGAGTGCTCAAAGCAGGCTAGTTCAAAGCGTCCGGTCCTCGGGGCCGGCGTTGGCGAGAATAATTTTGCATGGAATAATGGAACATGACCTCGGTCGAGTGGTTTCGTTGGTTTGTAATAGACCAAGAGGTAATGATTAACAGAAGTAGTCGGGGGTATTACGGCGCGAGAGGTGAAATTCGTAGACCGTCGTAGGACCCACAGAAGCGAAAGCGTTTGCCAAGGATGCTTTCATTAATCAAGAACGAAAGTTAGAGGATCGAAGGCGATTAGATACGCCCTAGTTCTAACCGTAAACGAGGCCAATAGCAATTGGGAGACGGTACCTACCTTCGGTGCTCCAGTAGCTTCCGGGAAACCAAAATCGGGTTCCGGGGGAAGTAGGTTGCAAAGTTGAAACTTAAAGGAATTGACGGAAGGGCACCACAAGAAGTGGAGCTTGCAAGAGCGCAAGCTGCTCGCCGCAGTGGCCGCGTCCATCATCCGCTACGGCGCACCCGTCTGGGCAGAAGCGCGGACCTGCAGTGGTGCAGGCGGATTTGGACCGCGTGCACAACGCCGCCCGGCCCAGGGCATCACGAGCGCCTTCCACTCCACCAGCTGCGAGGTAGCGGTGGTTGCGGGAGAACTGCCCTACCACCTCCTGGGAAGGAAGACGCCCGCTGCTACAACCGACTGCAGTTGAGCCCGGACAGCAGTCGAGAGGCGATCGCAGGAGGAGAAGGAGGCATCACAGCAGCTGTGGCAGCAACAGTGGGACGACGAGGCAGCGCAGAACACCAGCCGCTATGTACGTTGGGCCCACCGACAAGTGCCAGACGTGCGCCTGTGGACGGACGGAAGCACGGGGAGGTAGACTTCTACCTCTCGCAGGTATGAGTGGGACACGCATTCGTCCACGAATTCCTCCATGTGTTCGGGTTCGCTCCGTCCCCGGACTGTCCCAGGTGCGCAGGGTCGGTCGAGTCGGTGGCCCACGTACTCTTCGTGTGTCCCCGCTTCGCGGATGTTCGGGCGGAACTATTGAACGGCGTCGACGAGGACAACATCGGCAGTCGTCTGCTGGAGAGCGCTGAGTCGTGGGACCGCATCCAGCAAGCGGCTCGGCGGATCCTCTCCGTGCTGCAGGAGGACTGGCGGCAGGAGCAGCTTACCTTGGCAGTTGCTGAGGCTGCTCAGCCAGATCCAGCAGCCAGCCCGCCCGTGGACATGGCGGAGGCAGAGCGGAGACTGCTGAGGCGACGGGAGGTGCGCAACCGTAGCGCCCGGCGAATGCGGCAGCGGCGTCGGCAGGAGCGGCTCGGCGAGAACGAGGTCGTCCCGGCAATAGTGGCACGCGCAGCGGCCACCGACGCAGCGGCCAACGACGCAGCGGAGTCAACAGGGGAGGTCGAGGAGGAGGAGGTCAGCCCTCCAGAACCGCCAATCCCCCCGCGCAGCCGGGGATTGCCTCCCTCCCACGCACGTTGGAGATGCGGCGACTTCGTCGGAATTACATGCAGCATCTGTACCGCCGAAGACGACAGGCCGGCGAACTAAGAGTGGTTCCGCAGGGTCGCCAGCGACGCGGGCGACTACCACCATCTGCAGCGGAATTGGAGCGGCGTCGCATCAATCGGCGGCAGAGAGAGAGGCAGCGGCGGCTGGAGCAACGGCAAGCGGAGGTCGAGGCTCAGCCTCCCCGCGGGACGAGCTGCCGAGCTCCCAGCTTGCCGAACGAAGAAGCAGCCTCACGGATGACGAGCGAGCTGCCGTAACATCGGCGAACGTGTCCGCGCGCTGACGCAGCTCTGTGATGATACGGTGAAACCTGCAAGGATTAGGACAAGGACAACGGTTACCGGAACATATTTAATGTTAAAAAGGCGGCAACGAAAACCTTTCACGAAAGGAAAAATAGTGAAAAAAAAAAAGTTTTTGAATTCAAATAAATAAAGAGAAAGGCCCAAACGGGCGGAATTCCCGGCGGGGGGAAATCCGTTAGTGGTAACCCCCCGCCGGTAGGAGCGGGGTTCTTTCGGGTAACAATGGTCCTCAATAAAGAACTCTTGAAGAATTAAAAAAAAAAAAGAAGTGGAGCTTGCGGCTTAATTTGACTCAACACGGGAAAACTTACCAGGTCCGAACTTATTGAGGTAAGACAGATTGATAGCTCTTTCTCAAACTTAAGGGTAGTGGTGCATGGCCGTTCTTAGTTCGTGGAATGATTTGTCTGGTTAATTCCGATAACGAACGCGACTCAGTCAAGCTAACTAGAACGCTGTCAGTAGTGTGCTCCGGGCGCACCTGACGTTAGGAGTGCGGGTGTCCTCACGGGTGCCCGTCACTTAGTTTGCCCTGCTTAGCGGGACAACTTGTGTTTAGCAAGATGAGATTGAGCGATAACAGGTCCGTGATGCCCTTAGATGTTCTGGGCTGCACGCGTGCTACAATGTGAGCAGCAGCGTGTTCTCGCCTTATGGCGCCCCCATTCCGAGAGGAACGGGAAATCACCCAAATGCTCATTTAGTAGGGATTGGGGACTGCAATGGTCCCCATGAACCTGGAATTTCTAGTAAGTGCTAGTCATTAGCTAGCGCTGATTACGTCCCTGCCCTTTGTACACACCGCCCGTCGCTACTACCGATGGATTATTTAGTGAGGTCTCTGGAGGCACACCTTCCGCGATTCCTTCGTGAGTTGCAGTTGGCACGGCCGAAGTTGACCGAACTTGATGATTTAGAGGAAGTAAAAGTCGTAACAAGGTTTCCGTAGGTGAACCTGCGGAAGGATCATTAACGTGGTTATAATGAGTTATAACGAGGTTGGAGTGTTATGTTGGAGGTCGAGTGCGCTGCTTACCAAACTTGAACGCGGTAACTTGCACTCGGCGCTGACATGCACGGCAAAACCTCAGTCTTGATATGTGCGGGGAGTTCCTTAAGGTTCTCTCTCCGGAGATCGTCACTATCCGGGACGTACATTCATTTGTACCTGCATTTGCGTAAGCTTATGTAGAGAGCATATCAAGACGGGACGTGTTGTGTTGGTGGTCGAGTGCGTTGCATACCAAACTTTGAACGCGGTAACTTGTACTCGGCGCCTACACGCACTCCCTAACTGGTGCTTGGCCGTTCTTAACTATTGGTCTTGATATGTGCGGGGAGTTCCTTAAGGTTCTTCCTCCCGGAGATCGTCATATCCGGGACGTACATTAATTTGTACCTGCATTAGCGCACGCTTTTGTAGAGAGCATATCAAGACGGGGAAAGGTTATGTTGGAGGTCGAGTGCGTGCATACCAAACTTTGAACGCGGTAACTTGCACTCGGCGCCGACATGGACACTTCCCTACTTACGGGTTAAGTTGTGAGTTATATTCAGTGTTTATACACGTCTCGCAGAGAGACAGGTGATTGGCCGTTCTCACCTATAAGTCTTGATATGTGCGGGGAGTTCCTTAAGGTTCTTCCTCCCAGAGATCGTCACTATCTGGGACGTACATTAATTTGTACCTGCATTAGCGCACGCTTTTGTAGAGAGCATATCAAGACGTGAAGGGTTATGTTGGAGGTCGAGTGCGCTGCTTACCAAACTTTGAACGCGGTAACTTGTACTCGGCACCGACATGGACACTTCCAAACCCAAGGAATGAGTTGTGAGTTTTACTAAGAGAAACAGGTAATTGGCAGCGTTACCTATAATCTTGATATGTGCGGGGAGTTCCTTAAGGTTCTTCCTCCCAGAGATCGTCACTATCTGGGACGTACATTAATTTGTACCTGCATTAGCGCACGCTTTTGTAGAGAGCATATCAAGACGTGAAGGGTTATGTTGGAGGTCGAGTGCGCTGCTTACCAAACTTTGAACGCGGTAACTTGTACTCGGCACCGACATGGACACTTCCAAACCCAAGGAATGAGTTGTGAGTTTTACTAAGAGAAATAGGTGATTGGCCGTTCTCACCTATAAGTCTTGATATGTGCGGGGAGTTCCTTAAGGTTCTTCCTCCCAGAGATCGTCACTATCTGGGACGTACATTAATTTGTACCTGCATTAGCGCACGCTTTTGTAGAGAGCATATCAAGACGTGAAGGGTTATGTTGGAGGTCGAGTGCGCTGCTTACCAAACTTTGAACGCGGTAACTTGTACTCGGCACCGACATGGACACTCCAAACCCAAGGAATGAGTTGTGAGTTTTACTAAGAGAAATAGGTGATTGGCCGTCTCACCTATAAGTCTTGATATGTGCGGGGAGTTCCTTAAGGTTCTTCCTCCCAGAGATCGTCACTATCTGGGACGTACATTAATTTGTACCTGCATTAGCGCACGCTTTTGTAGAGAGCATATCAAGACGTGAAGGGTTATGTTGGAGGTCGAGTGCGCTGCTTACCAAACTTTGAACGCGGTAACTTGTACTCGGCACCGACATGGACACTAAACCCAAGGAATGAGTTGTGAGTTTTACTAAGAGAAATAGGTGATTGGCCGTTCTCACCTATAAGTCTTGATATGTGCGGGGAGTTCCTTAAGGTTCTTCCTCCCAGAGATCGTCACTATCTGGGACGTACATTAATTTGTACCTGCATTAGCGCACGCTTTTGTAGAGAGCATATCAAGACGTGAAGGGTTATGTTGGAGGTCGAGTGCGCTGCTTACCAAACTTTGAACGCGGTAACTTGTACTCGGCACCGACATGGACACTCCAAACCCAAG
>NW_024427689.1:60000-72500 GCF_017562075.2 Anopheles merus | reverse complement strand
TTAACGTGGCTAGAACATCAATTATCCTGCAAATGGCACTCAAGCTTGGCAAAAGTCTCGAAACACTCCTATCTTGACGCACCTGCAACCGCAACACGATGCAAAACAAATTGCACGAGCTACTGATACTTGTACCATGCACGGTACACGGTTCCGAAAATTACGCCTGAAAGTATGCAATTTGGTGCTACCCTAGGGAACTTGTATGGGGAAGCCTACCTACGCGTGTCGCACGTTGCAAGTTGCATGGTCGTCGATCAGAGGCATGCAAAAGCACCTATCTAGGGGAATTATTCTACGTTCTAGTAGCTAGTGCGATTTTCCGGTCCAGCACGGCAGTACGCCTGCATGCATACAATCCATGTACCAACCATGTACCTAGGCGTTGGTCAGTAGCTTTTGGCGCCACATGGAGAAAGTATTCGAGTTCAGATTTCTGGGACTTAGCGTATTTTTCAAAACTATTAATTTAAATTAAACTATTAATGGGTCTCAAGCTAGGCGTTGGTCAGTAGCTTTCGGCGCAACATGGAGGAAGTATTCGAGTTCAGATTTCTGGGACTTAGCGTATTTTTCAAAACTATTAATTTAAATTAAACTATTAATGGGTCTCAAGCTAGGCGTTGGTCAGTAGCTTTCGGCGCAACATGGAGGAAGTATTCGAGTTCAGATTTCTGGGACTTAGCGTATTTTTCAAAACTATTAATGGAAATTAAACTATAAATGGGTCTCAAGCTAGGCGTTGGTCAGTAGCTTTTGGCGCAACATGGAGGAAGTATTCGAGTTCAGATTTCTGGGACTTAGCGTATTTTTCAAAACTATTAATGGAAATTAAACTATAAATGGGTCTCAAGCTAGGCGTTGGTCAGTAGCTTTTGGCGCAACATGGAGGAAGTATTCGAGTTCAGATTTCTGGGACTTAGCGTATTTTTCAAAACTATTAATGGAAATTAAACTATAAATGGGTCACAAGCTAGGCGTTGGTCAGTAGCTTTTGGCGCAACATGGAGGAAGTATTCGAGTTCAGATTTCTGGGACTTAGCGTATTTTTCAATCATATTAAACCGAATCAAACATAAAAATGATGAAACCTACACGACGTTCCTAGGTTATGGACGAAAACTGACGATTTAGTGCCGGTCAGGATAGCCGTGCACCAAAATTGTGTACCGATCAGGGAAAGTACAACACGGAGGGCGCAGCCCGAGCGTACGCGTTCATGGATGTCCATGTTGGTACAAGTTGCCGGTCAGGATAGCCGTGCACCAAAATTGTGTACCGATCAGGGAAAGTACACACGGAGGGCGCAGCCCGAGCGTACGCGTTCATGGATGTCCATGTTGGTACAAGTTGCCGGTCAGGATAGCCGTGCACCAAAATTGTGTACCGATCAGGGAAAGTACAACACGGAGGGCGCAGCCCGAGCGTACGCGTTCATGGATGTCCATGTTGGTACAAGTTGCCGGTCAGGATAGCCGTGCACCAAAATTGTGTACCGATCAGGGAAAGTACAACACGGAGGGCGCAGCCCGAGCGTACGCGTTCATGGATGTCCATGTTGGTACAAGTTGCCGGTCAGGATAGCCGTGCACCAAAATTGTGTACCGATCAGGGAAAGTACAACACGGAGGGCGCAGCCCGAGCGTACGCGTTCATGGATGTCCATGTTGGTACAAGTTGCCGGTCAGGATAGCCGTGCACCAAAATTGTGTACCGATCAGGGAAAGTACACTACGTTCCTATGACTTGGGTGAAAAGTGTTGATAAAGTGCCGGATAGGATAGACGGTGGCTTATCGTACACATCACAAACAAAAACCCTTAGTGAGCAGTAGCAAGTGTCGATGGAACAAAGCGAAGGCAATACAAACTGATCAAGTACAATAAAGAACGCTACGTACTAGGACTTCTGTCCAAGAATGGTGTCCGCGACGGGAGGGCAATGGTCGAGCAAGCAGGTTTCCTAGTAAACCTTGTATGGTAAACATACCCAAGCGTGTCCGTATGCACGCAACGATAGTCACGAACGGGCACATACCTAGGGAAAGTACTCTACGTACTAGGACTTCTGTCCAAGAATGGTGTCCGCGACGGGAGGGCAATGGTCGAGCAAGCAGGTTTCCCTAGTAAACCTTGTATGGTAAACATACCCAAGCGTGTCCGTATGCACGCAACGATAGTCACGAACGGGCACATACCTAGGGAAAGTACTCTACGTACTAGGACTTCTGTCCAAGAATGGTGTCCGCGACGGGAGGGCAATGGTCGAGCAAGCAGGTTTCCCTAGTAAACCTTGTATGGTAAACATACCCAAGCGTGTCCGTATGCACGCAACGATAGTCACGAACGGGCACATACCTAGGGAAAGTACTCTACGTACTAGGACTTCTGTCCAAGAATGGTGTCCGCGACGGGAGGGCAATGGTCGAGCAAGCAGGTTTCCCTAGTAAACCTTGTATGGTAAACATACCCAAGCGTGTCCGTATGCACGCAACGATAGTCACGAACGGGCACATACCTAGGGAAAGTACTCTACGTACTAGGACTTCTGTCCAAGAATGGTGTCCGCGACGGGAGGGCAATGGTCGAGCAAGCAGGTTTCCCTAGTAAACCTTGTATGGTAAACATACCCAAGCGTGTCCGTATGCACGCAACGATAGTCACGAACGGGCACATACCTAGGGAAAGTACTCTACGTACTAGGACTTCTGTCCAAGAATGGTGTCCGCGACGGGAGGGCAATGGTCGAGCAAGCAGGTTTCCCTAGTAAACCTTGTATGGTAAACATACCCAAGCGTGTCCGTATGCACGCAACGATAGTCACGAACGGGCACATACCTAGGGAAAGTACTCTACGTACTAGGACTTCTGTCCAAGAATGGTGTCCGCGACGGGAGGGCAATGGTCGAGCAAGCAGGTTTCCCTAGTAAACCTTGTATGGTAAACATACCCAAGCGTGTCCGTATGCACGCAACGATAGTCACGAACGGGCACATACCTAGGGAAAGTACTCTACGTACTAGGACTTCTGTCCAAGAATGGTGTCCGCGACGGGAGGGCAATGGTCGAGCAAGCAGGTTTCCCTAGTAAACCTTGTATGGTAAACATACCCAAGCGTGTCCGTATGCACGCAACGATAGTCACGAACGGGCACATACCTAGGGAAAGTACTCTACGTACTAGGACTTCTGTCCAAGAATGGTGTCCGCGACGGGAGGGCAATGGTCGAGCAAGCAGGTTTCCCTAGTAAACCTTGTATGGTAAACATACCCAAGCGTGTCCGTATGCACGCAACGATAGTCACGAACGGGCACATACCTAGGGAAAGTACTCTACGTACTAGGACTTCTGTCCAAGAATGGTGTCCGCGACGGGAGGGCAATGGTCGAGCAAGCAGGTTTCCCTAGTAAACCTTGTATGGTAAACATACCCAAGCGTGTCCGTATGCACGCAACGATAGTCACGAACGGGCACATACCTAGGGAAAGTACTCTACGTACTAGGACTTCTGTCCAAGAATGGTGTCCGCGACGGTCGGGGAAGCAGGTTGCTTATCATGGCAAACAAGTTAAATTGCTACCTTAAGAGAACGAAAGTTACTGTGCATGGAACAAAACGTGTGCCTAGAATTCCTTCCTGGTTTCCCTAGTAAACCTTGTATGGTAAACATACCCAAGCGTGTCCGTATGCACGCAACGATAGTCACGAACGGGCACATACCTAGGGAAAGTACTCTACGTACTAGGACTTCTGTCCAAGAATGGTGTCCGCGACGGGAGGGCAATGGTCGAGCAAGCAGGTTTCCCTAGTAAACCTTGTATGGTAAACATACCCAAGCGTGTCCGTATGCACGCAACGATAGTCACGAACGGGCACATACCTAGGGAAAGTACTCTACGTACTAGGACTTCTGTCCAAGAATGGTGTCCGCGACGGGAGGGCAATGGTCGAGCAAGCAGGTTTCCCTAGTAAACCTTGTATGGTAAACATACCCAAGCGTGTCCGTATGCACGCAACGATAGTCACGAACGGGCACATACCTAGGGAAAGTACTCTACGTACTAGGACTTCTGTCCAAGAATGGTGTCCGCGACGGGAGGGCAATGGTCGAGCAAGCAGGTTTCCCTAGTAAACCTTGTATGGTAAACATACCCAAGCGTGTCCGTATGCACGCAACGATAGTCACGAACGGGCACATACCTAGGGAAAGTACTCTACGTACTAGGACTTCTGTCCAAGAATGGTGTCCGCGACGGGAGGGCAATGGTCGAGCAAGCAGGTTTCCCTAGTAAACCTTGTATGGTAAACATACCCAAGCGTGTCCGTATGCACGCAACGATAGTCACGAACGGGCACATACCTAGGGAAAGTACTCTACGTACTAGGACTTCTGTCCAAGAATGGTGTCCGCGACGGGAGGGCAATGGTCGAGCAAGCAGGTTTCCCTAGTAAACCTTGTATGGTAAACATACCCAAGCGTGTCCGTATGCACGCAACGATAGTCACGAACGGGCACATACCTAGGGAAAGTACTCTACGTACTAGGACTTCTGTCCAAGAATGGTGTCCGCGACGGGAGGGCAATGGTCGAGCAAGCAGGTTTCCCTAGTAAACCTTGTATGGTAAACATACCCAAGCGTGTCCGTATGCACGCAACGATAGTCACGAACGGGCACATACCTAGGGAAAGTACTCTACGTACTAGGACTTCTGTCCAAGAATGGTGTCCGCGACGGGAGGGCAATGGTCGAGCAAGCAGGTTTCCCTAGTAAACCTTGTATGGTAAACATACCCAAGCGTGTCCGTATGCACGCAACGATAGTCACGAACGGGCACATACCTAGGGAAAGTACTCTACGTACTAGGACTTCTGTCCAAGAATGGTGTCCGCGACGGTCGGGGAAGCAGGTTGCTATCATGGCAAACAAGTTAAATTGCTACCTTAAGAGAACGAAAGTTACTGTGCATGGAACAAAACGTGTGCCTAGAATTCCTTCCTGGTTTCCCTAGTAAACCTTGTATGGTAAACATACCCAAGCGTGTCCGTATGCACGCAACGATAGTCACGAACGGGCACATACCTAGGGAAAGTACTCTACGTACTAGGACTTCTGTCCAAGAATGGTGTCCGCGACGGGAGGGCAATGGTCGAGCAAGCAGGTTTCCCTAGTAAACCTTGTATGGTAAACATACCCAAGCGTGTCCGTATGCACGCAACGATAGTCACGAACGGGCACATACCTAGGGAAAGTACTCTACGTACTAGGACTTCTGTCCAAGAATGGTGTCCGCGACGGGAGGGCAATGGTCGAGCAAGCAGGTTTCCCTAGTAAACCTTGTATGGTAAACATACCCAAGCGTGTCCGTATGCACGCAACGATAGTCACGAACGGGCACATACCTAGGGAAAGTACTCTACGTACTAGGACTTCTGTCCAAGAATGGTGTCCGCGACGGTCGGGGAAGCAGGTTGCTTATCATGGCAAACAAGTTAAATTGCTACCTTAAGAGAACGAAAGTTACTGTGCATGGAACAAAACGTGTGCCTAGAATTCCTTCCTGGTTTCCCTAGTAAACCTTGTATGGTAAACATACCCAAGCGTGTCCGTATGCACGCAACGATAGTCACGAACGGGCACATACCTAGGGAAAGTACTCTACGTACTAGGACTTCTGTCCAAGAATGGTGTCCGCGACGGGAGGGCAATGGTCGAGCAAGCAGGTTTCCCTAGTAAACCTTGTATGGTAAACATACCCAAGCGTGTCCGTATGCACGCAACGATAGTCACGAACGGGCACATACCTAGGGAAAGTACTCTACGTACTAGGACTTCTGTCCAAGAATGGTGTCCGCGACGGGAGGGCAATGGTCGAGCAAGCAGGTTTCCCTAGTAAACCTTGTATGGTAAACATACCCAAGCGTGTCCGTATGCACGCAACGATAGTCACGAACGGGCACATACCTAGGGAAAGTACTCTACGTACTAGGACTTCTGTCCAAGAATGGTGTCCGCGACGGGAGGGCAATGGTCGAGCAAGCAGGTTTCCCTAGTAAACCTTGTATGGTAAACATACCCAAGCGTGTCCGTATGCACGCAACGATAGTCACGAACGGGCACATACCTAGGGAAAGTACTCTACGTACTAGGACTTCTGTCCAAGAATGGTGTCCGCGACGGGAGGGCAATGGTCGAGCAAGCAGGTTTCCCTAGTAAACCTTGTATGGTAAACATACCCAAGCGTGTCCGTATGCACGCAACGATAGTCACGAACGGGCACATACCTAGGGAAAGTACTCTACGTACTAGGACTTCTGTCCAAGAATGGTGTCCGCGACGGGAGGGCAATGGTCGAGCAAGCAGGTTTCCCTAGTAACCTTGTATGGTAAACATACCCAAGCGTGTCCGTATGCACGCAACGATAGTCACGAACGGGCACATACCTAGGGAAAGTACTCTACGTACTAGGACTTCTGTCCAAGAATGGTGTCCGCGACGGGAGGGCAATGGTCGAGCAAGCAGGTTTCCCTAGTAAACCTTGTATGGTAAACATACCCAAGCGTGTCCGTATGCACGCAACGATAGTCACGAACGGGCACATACCTAGGGAAAGTACTCTACGTACTAGGACTTCTGTCCAAGAATGGTGTCCGCGACGGGAGGGCAATGGTCGAGCAAGCAGGTTTCCCTAGTAAACCTTGTATGGTAAACATACCCAAGCGTGTCCGTATGCACGCAACGATAGTCACGAACGGGCACATACCTAGGGAAAGTACTCTACGTACTAGGACTTCTGTCCAAGAATGGTGTCCGCGACGGTCGGGGAATTGTGTGTTTGACTCAATTACCAAATCCTAGGAACATACATGTAGTGTATACAAACATTAACATTAACGCGTACGTTTGGGCTGCGCACTCCAAATGGTACACAAATAAGGGTGATTTTATGATCAGACGGACAAAAACAAAGGTGGAGAAGACAGTTTTCGGCACGATGTGCACAGAGCTCATTTCGTCGTCCCGGGCGAATGGAAAAACACAAAAATCGCGAGTTTCGCCCTCGGGCTACCGCCCTCGGGCGTATCTTTCTAGGCTTCTGTCTATAAAAGGGCAGGCCAAAAGGTGACCGGTTGAGATAAGCATTTTAAGCATACAAGCACTTATTGCAACTTTTGACACAAAAACTAGGTACGTACATGTAGATTGTACCAACATGGACATCCATGAACGCGTACGCTCGGGCTGCGCCCTCCGTGTTGTACTTTCCCTGATCGGTACACAATTTTGGTGCATGTGTACCAACATGGACATCCATGAACGCGTACGCTCGGGCTGCGCCCTCCGTGTTGTACTTTCCCTGATCGGTACACAATTTTGGTGCACGGCTATCCTGACCGGCAACTTGTACCAACATGGACATCCATGAACGCGTACGTAGTGTACTTTCCCTGATCGGTACACAATTTTGGTGCATGTGTACCAACATGGACATCCATGAACGCGTACGCTCGGGCTGCGCCCTCCGTGTTGTACTTTCCCTGATCGGTACACAATTTTGGTGCATGTGTACCAACATGGACATCCATGAACGCGTACGCTCGGGCTGCGCCCTCCGTGTTGTACTTTCCCTGATCGGTACACAATTTTGGTGCACGGCTATCCTGACCGGCAACTTGTACCAACATGGACATCCATGAACGCGTACGTAGTGTACTTTCCCTGATCGGTACACAATTTTGGTGCATGTGTACCAACATGGACATCCATGAACGCGTACGCTCGGGCTGCGCCCTCCGTGTTGTACTTTCCCTGATCGGTACACAATTTGGTGCATGTGTACCAACATGGACATCCATGAACGCGTACGCTCGGGCTGCGCCCTCCGTGTTGTACTTTCCCTGATCGGTACACAATTTTGGTGCATGTGTACCAACATGGACATCCATGAACGCGTACGCTCGGGCTGCGCCCTCCGTGTTGTACTTTCCCTGATCGGTACACAATTTTGGTGCATGTGTACCAACATGGACATCCATGAACGCGTACGCTCGGGCTGCGCCCTCCGTGTTGTACTTTCCCTGATCGGTACACAATTTTGGTGCACGGCTATCCTGACCGGCAACTTGTACCAACATGGACATCCATGAACGCGTACGTAGTGTACTTTCCCTGATCGGTACACAATTTTGGTGCATGGCTTAGGAAATGGGCTTAAAATGTTATCACTCAATCCATTTAATCTTGTTATAGTCGATACTTACCGTGCCGACCAAGTAGGACACGATACAAGGCAATGTTGTTTGAGTAATAATATATCCGCCATACATTTCAGTACAAAATTGCTCGGTCAGACCTACGGCGGGCCATAACTCGAATACTAAACGTCGCAGACATGGGTCGTAGAACAATTTTAAGCTCGTCTAATCATTCTCTATCCGATTCTGGATAGTGGTTTTTTGACCACTTTTCATCATTTTGTGACACCCCGAACCTAGGGACAGCTCCCTAGCTTTTTGCAAAAAAGTGCACCGAACGGGCCGGAGAGCTCGAGTAGTCAAAAAAATTTTTTTCGCTAAAAACCCTCAAAACGTGTCAGAAACACACCCTAGATGATGAAAAGTGCAACCAGAAAGTCAACCGACAACATGCCCGGGGGTACCAATTTGCTCTACGCGTCCCTAGGTAGGGTACTTTTTCATACAAACATCAATGTGCACGGTGCACAAAGTGCGCGGAACAAAAATTGCTCGGTCAGACCTACGGCGGGCCATAACTCGAATACTAAACGTCGCAGACATGGGTCGTAGAACAATTTTAAGCTCGTCTAATCATTCTCTATCCGATTCTGGATAGTGGTTTTTTGACCACTTTTCATCATTTTGTGACACCCCGAACCTAGGGACAGCTCCCTAGCTTTTTGCAAAAAAGTGCACCGAACGGGCCGGAGAGCTCGAGTAGTCAAAAAAATTTTTTTCGCTAAAAACCCTCAAAACGTGTCAGAAACACACCCTAGATGATGAAAAGTGCAACCAGAAAGTCAACCGACAACATGCCCGGGGGTACCAATTTGCTCTACGCGTCCCTAGGTAGGGTACTTTTTCATACAAACATCAATGTGCACGGTGCACAAAGTGCGCGGAACAAAAATTGCTCGGTCAGACCTACGGCGGGCCATAACTCGAATACTAAACGTCGCAGACATGGGTCGTAGAACAATTTTAAGCTCGTCTAATCATTCTCTATCCGATTCTGGATAGTGGTTTTTTGACCACTTTTCATCATTTTGTGACACCCCGAACCTAGGGACAGCTCCCTAGCTTTTTGCAAAAAAGTGCACCGAACGGGCCGGAGAGCTCGAGTAGTCAAAAAAATTTTTTTCGCTAAAAACCCTCAAAACGTGTCAGAAACACACCCTAGATGATGAAAAGTGCAACCAGAAAGTCAACCGACAACATGCCCGGGGGTACCAATTTGCTCTACGCGTCCCTAGGTAGGGTACTTTTTCATACAAACATCAATGTGCACGGTGCACAAAGTGCGCGGAACAAAAATTGCTCGGTCAGACCTACGGCGGGCCATAACTCGAATACTAAACGTCGCAGACATGGGTCGTAGAACAATTTTAAGTTCGTCTAATGATTCTACATCCGATTCTGGATAGTGGTTTTTTGACCACTTTTCAAAATTTTATGACACCCCAAACCTAGGGGCAGCTCCCTAGCTTTTGTCAAAAAATGGTCACCGAACGGGCCGGAGAGCTCGAGTAGTCAAAAAATTTTTTTTCGCCAAAATCACTGAAAACGTGTAGAAAACGCATTTTAGATGATGAAAAGTGAAACCAGAACGTCAAACAACAACTTTTTTGGGGGTACCCTTTTTACTCTACGGGCCCCTAGGTAAGGCGCGCCATTAGCGCTTTCCTCTCGAGTTCCCAACTTTTGCCCTCCTGGGAACATGATCATTTGTTCATTGCCTACTATAGGGAGGGTACCTTGCTCCGAGGTCAAAAATGAAAATTTCACCAAATCGTAGTTTTTACCTCTATTTTGTCGTAGGAGCATGGTTTGAGGTGTCGGTGGGTCATTTCGGCCCCCATTTGGGTCATACGTCCCCTCCCCGATTTAGTTCGTCGTATGACCATAGTCCGAACTTATGAAGTAAAAGTGGTGTCTGGTGGTGTCTGCCGATGATCTTAACCTATGATTTCGAGTTGATATGCGTATATTAGAGTAAATTTAGGCCTTGTAGTACACGGCTTATGCCCCGGACTAGGTGTCCCGGGGACAAAATCTCGAAAATTACAGACACCCCAGCATCGCTTAAGGTGGTCAGTAGCAAATATATTTTTGGGTCTTCGGACCCATGAAGAGACAGTAGCTGGCTAGTTTGCTGTACTCTTACGCTGAGAACTGGCAGCGTAGAGGGTCTACGGACCCTGAAAGGACCTACCCAACCTTTCAAAAAGCTCCCTGGAGCGGTACATCACGGGTCTACGGACCCTAAGACTTCGTCGTGATGGTTTCAAGCATAAAAGTCGTAACAGTTTAAGAGGTTTTCGTAAGCGTATATTAAATGCATGCTTGAAACTAAGCTTCGTTGTCTTTAAACACTGCAAGACCAATCGAACTTTTTAGGGAAACTCGAAGGATTCACGCTAAGCTCGATGAGCTATTAAGGGTAGTGGTGCATGGTTTGTCGGCGTTCCTTGGATCTAATCCATTGAACAAATGTGTCTGGGGTCATGGTGCAGGTAAAATAGCGTGATGAAACCGGGTTTCCCTTACCAAATGTGGCATAACTTTCCCTGAGAGCGAAGCTCAGACCCACGTAGGGGAGAGCAAAGTGGAACTTAAATGTTCTATGCAGCAAATGTTCGCCATGCGGATAAACAAGTTGGAATAGCTCAATGTAGTGTAATGCAAACACGAATCGCAATTAACGATAAGGGGACCCAGAAGCAATTCTGCGGAACCCTCGGGGGAGGTGTGAGTTGATATAATTAGAGGTGATAGTCCAAGTTGTTCGAGCTCCGGCTCGGCAGCCGATACGAGGTTCCTGTTGAGCTTGTACATCGCGCAGAGGCGCCGTTCGGTTCTAGCAATGATTCCCGCCACCATGTTTCATGCGTGCAGAGGTCCGTTAGAGCTCGAGCAATGTGTCCCGCCGTGATTACGAAAAAGTTTAACAGTTGACTAAGTTGGGGGTGTGTTCAAGTAATCGCGCAGAGATGCCGATCGGTTTCTAGCAATGTTTCCCGTCACAAGGTGGTATTGGCACCTGTGCAGAGTGACCGTTAGCAATGTCTCCCGTATCACGGTGGTGTTCTACCACTAGTGCAGAGTGACCGCTAGCAATGTCTCCCGTCACAAGGTGGTAGCCCAGTAGTGCAGAGAAGCCGCTAGCAAGTCTCCCGTCACAGAGTAAGCAGGTCCGCGAAGTGCAGAGTAGCCGTTAGCAATGTCTCCCGTATCACGGTGGTATCATTCCACTAGTGCAGAGTGACCGCTAGCAATGCTTCCCGACACACGGCGGTAGCTTACGCAGTGCAGAGAGACTCAGGAGCAAAGTCTTCCGACACACGGTGGTAACTCGACGAGGTGCAGAGTAACCGTTAGCAATGTCTCCCGTATCACGGTGGGGTTCTTCCACTAGTGCAGAGTGACCGCTAGCAATGTTTCCCGACACATCGAAGGAGTAGATCCACGAAGTGCAGAAAGATCGCTGAACCAATCAATGCATCCCGTCGTGGAGAGCTTACACGCCCGTAGGACAAAACAGTGGGGTGTATCCAAGTGAAACATTAGTATACATGAGAGTGCAGAGTACCGATTGGACTATAGTGGTCAAAACGCAGCCGGGTAATTCAACTCTGTAGCCGTACAAAGGTATCCGCCTGTTAGAAGGACACCGTACGGTTTACAGTTTTAACAAAAATGCAGCCGCGGTAATTTCAACCCAACCCACTATAGCCATTCAATGTATCCGTCATAATCATGTATACCGATCGGAGTAGCCAAAGACAATGTTCGTCTAGTGTTGTTGGGGTGTATGCGCGCAGAGATGCCGTTCGGTTTAAAGCAATGTTTCCCGTCACGAGGTGGTATTGGCACCTGTGCAGAGTGACCGTTAGCAATGTCTCCCGTATCACGGTGGAGTTCTTCCACTAGTGCAGAGTGACCGCTAGCAATGTCTCCCGTCACAAGGTGGTAGCCCAGCAGTGCAGAGAAGCCGCTTTCAGCAATGTTTCCCGTCACGAGGTGGTATTGGCACCTGTGCAGAGTGACCGTTAGCAATGTCTCCCGTATCACGGTGGAGTTCTTCCACTAGTGCAGAGTGACCGCTAGCAATGTCTCCCGTCACAAGGTGGTAGCCCAGTAGTGCAGAGAAGCCGCTGTAGCAAAGTCTCCCGTATCACGGTGGAGTTCTTCCACTAGTGCAGAGAGATCGCTGAACCGTGCAATGTGTCCCGTCGTGCGCACCCGTTCGACCAGATGTAACAAGT
>NW_024427689.1:40000-50000 GCF_017562075.2 Anopheles merus | reverse complement strand
AGTGAAGTGAAGTGATTCCGTGTCTTGATAACTCCGATCGCCCTTTGCATTAAGCCTTCTGCAATTAACAATTTATTCAATAAACCCACATTTTTCGTGCGGAAATTAGCATCGCCTTCAGCGTTTTCCATTTAACTGCCTTTTGTGGATTTTATTTAAATATAATTAACTTACTCCCAATTTAAATTAGCATCACCTTCAGTGTCCCATTAATAAACCATGTTTTAAATAAGCCTTCAGCATTTAAAATTGATTTAATTTTACTTAATTAAACTTATTTAGAATCACCTTCAGTGAAGAAAATAAATTGAAGCCTTCTGCAAATCAATTAATTAATTTTTAAAAAAAAGTGCCTTAAGCAATATCATTTTGTAACGCCTTCAGCGCTTTCATTAAAAAAACAGCTTTCGTCGACGACTTCGGCCGGAATCACTAGTGTTGTGTGTGTGTGTGTGTGAAAGTGAAGTGATTCCGTGTTTTGATAACTCCGATTGCTTTTTGTTCTAAGCCTTCTGCAATTTTAATTTAATTCTACAAACCCACATTTGCCGTCGGGAATTTAGCATCGCCTTCAGCGTCTTTACCAAGTGCCTTCTGCAAACAAATTAAATAAATAATCAAGTTATATTAAATTAAATAAATAGAATTGCCTTCTGCAACTAAAACAAATATATTAAATAAATTATTAAGCCTTTTGCACTAATAATTTATTCACAAAGAAACTCATTTGATTGCTTATTAGAATCGCCCTCAGCGCTTAAATACCTTTTCAAACCATTTAATTAACTTTGTTTAAATATTAAAATTTTAATTTACTCGCCAATTTCAATAAATTAATAGTAAAAGCATCGCCTTCAGCGTCTTATTTTAAATTAAACCTTCTGCATCAAGCATTCGTTGAGACTTCGGCCGGAATCACTAGTGTGTGTGTGTGAAAAGTGAAGTGCAGTGTTCTCGTGTTGACTGCTCCGATTGCCATAAGCCTTCTGCATTTGATTTAATTAAAATCAATTAATTTAATTTGCCTTTTTTTAAATCCTTTTTTTCCCATTGGGAAATTAGCATCGCCTTCAGCGTTGGAACAAAATTATTTTCAATAGTTGCCTTCTGCAAAATACTTCACAATTTATTATAAATTTAATAAAAATTTTTAAATAAACTGTTTGCCTTAAATAAACCAAATTAATTACATAAGCCTTCAGCAAATATATTTATTGAATTAAATTGCCCTCTGCAAAAAAAAAACCAATTATTCAAAATCCTATAAGACAATTATTATTAGCATCGCCTTCTGCGTTCAATTAATAAATTAATTAATTAAGCCTTCTGCAAATACGCTTTCGTTGAGCGGTCCACGAGAATACTTGTACTAAGTGTGTGTTGTGTTCGAGACTCCCGGTTCCATCTGTTCCAGCGACGAGAAACATCGAGAGTTTTCAAACCGGCAAATAGTTTAAATTTTTATAGTGTAGAATTTGAAATCCCATTCACAACCTAACCAAATCTCAATTAGTTCCCCAACTAAACCATTATTATATAAAACTGCATTTATTTTCTTATTTCGATTCTTTCTCCCCCTCAGCATTAAATTTCATATTAAATATAAAACTAACAGTAGAAATAGGCAAAAAATATATTACATAAATAATTCAAACCACCATTCGTAAAGTAGAATAATTCCAAACCCAGTAGAGCTAACAATTTAAATTTCAAAATCCATCCTAACAAAATTTCAAAACTCTCGTAAAGCTAACAAAATAATCTCCAATAACGGAGCATAGAGCAAGGTGACCGGAAACCCATTTTACCTGTAACCCGTAGCATAGCCAAAATAGAACGGGGGAAAATTCCCATTTTACCTGTAACGTTGAAGCACACACGTCTCCTCACGTAGTTTGTCACTTTTAAGCATTCCTAAATTTCATTCATTTCATTCATTTCATTCAAATCTCAAAATTTTGAAATAACTTTAACTCTGAAGAATTAAATTAACACTTACAAAGCCTTCCGCGATAATAATAATTAAACCAGTCCAGTTACTTTCCGTTGGAAATTTTTTGTTTACTTAAAATATTAAAATATTATTTTATTCTTTTCCACTATTAATAAGAAAAAATCTTCATTTAAACAAGTCTTTTTATTAAAATTAATAAAATCGCCTTAAGCACAATACAGCAAAATTAAATAAATTCCTCTTTAATACATTGCCTCATTATTGCTATAGCATACTTCAATTTCAACCATCAATTTAATTACACTCTACAATCAATCTCAATTCTTATATACATCTTTAAACTTAATATAAATTATTTAAAATTCAATTTAACAAACTCAGTTGCTTCATTACAATTCTTCACTTTTTAAATTAATGGCAATACGTTCTCCCAATCCATAACCCTTACAAGTAGAAATTTATTAAATCACGTAGTTACTCCTTTTCTCCCGGTTTAAGCATTCCTAAACTTCATTCATTTCATTCATTTAATTCATATCACAAATAATTAAATTACTTAAACTCCAAAGAATTAAATCTACACATACAAAGCCTTCCGCTATAATAATTTTATTTACACTAGTTCAATTACTTTCCGTCGGCAAATTATTTCAATTAAATTATTTAAATATTAATTTATACTTTTCAAATTTTATTCAATTAAACAAGCTTTCAATTAAAAAATTAAAAACGCCTTCCGCGAAATCATCAAATTAAATAATCTCAATTTCAATTCGTTGCTTCATTATTGCCATAGCAAACTTTCATTTAAACCATCAATTTAATACATCATTCTCAATCCATTAATACATCTTCATACTTAATATAAATTAATTTATAATTCAATTTTAATAACTCGTTTGCTTAAATTACAATTCTCCACCTTTTTAATTATTGACAATACGTTCTCTCCATCCAAAACCCCTTAACAAGTAGAAGTTCATTAAATCACGTAGCTTATTTTCCCCGGTTGTTTGCATGTCTAATAATAATTAATATTTCTTATTTTGAAACTAAGCAATAATTTTAAAGATTTATATTAAAGCCCCATACCATTTTGACATTATATTTAATTATTTGACACTTACAATTGATTAATTAATTATACTCAACATTTAAATTAAATAAACTCACTTTTACTCAAGGGGTCTTAAATACTTTCATTAAATACTTTACTACTTTTATCTGCCGGCCCGATCCCACAAGAACAATTTAATATACAATAACAAAAGATTAAAAAATCAATTATTACTTTTAAAGCCATACTCCATAAATAATTCTCATATTAGTTGACTCAATATTTTAATTATCCATGCAGACCTCATATTCAATTTAAACTAAATCCTATTTTATTATTGCTTTGCTTATCATTATATTCATTCAAAGTAGAACTGAATATTTAAATTTAAAGAATCCATCCTAACAAAATTTCAAAACTCTCGTAAAGCTAACAAAATAATCTCCAATAACGGAGCATAGAGCAAGGTGACCGGAAACCCATTTTACCTGTAACCCGTAGCATAGCCAAAATAGAACGGGGGAAAATTCCCATTTTACCTGTAACGTTGAAGCACACACGTCTCCTCACGTAGTTTGTCACTTTTAAGCATTCCTAAATTTCATTCATTTCATTCATTTCATTCAAATCTCAAAATTTTGAAATAACTAAAATTCTGAAGAATTAAATTTAATACACCAAGCCTTCCGCGATAATAATAATATTTACACTAGTTCAGTTACTTTCCGTTGGCAATTTTATTTCAATTAAATCATTTAAATATTATTTTATTCTTTATAAATATATATACAAATATATATTATTTAAACAAGTCATTCAATTAATAATATATTGACATCGCCTTCAGCGCAATAATACACAAATATATATTCTTGCTTTTAATTTCATTGCTTCATCATTTTTAAGCATAATTTCCATTACAAGCCATTTAAATCATTTCCCTTCACACCCAATATTAATTCCACTTGACATTAGTTTCAATCTAAATTCATTTCCAAATAGAAATTTATTTAATCACGTAGTTATTATTTTCATCCCGGTCCTCTGCATGTTTATTAAAAATAAATTAGTTTTTCGATTTGAATAGTTTTTAAATTAATTAAATAGATTTATTTACATTATCAAATTAACAGCTGACCACTTGACATCAAACGTTGACACATTATCAAATTGACAGCTCAATATTTCTGACAATTGACGTCGCTTCGACATTTAATTGGTTGACAGTTATTACTTAAATTAATTAACAGTCGTAACGGAAAAATTTAATAATATTCAAACATTTAATTTAAATTTAACTCACTTTTGCTTAAAAATTCTAAATTATTAAATTAAAATAATTCATATAAATAAATTTTTTGCTGGCATCCTTAATAATTAACATATTTACATTATTAATATCCAAAATCACTTGATTGACAATAGAAATTTATAAATTAAACTCCTAATTTTTTTGAATAATCATCATAACACTTGAAACATTTCTTTTAAATATCCACATAGAAATTATATTCGATTTAAATTAATTATTATTAATTCCTTGCCGATTTCTAACATCTTCATATTTAATTAAACCGTTTGGTTAGATTTATATCAGCACTCTTGACATAAAACGTCATTTTCATTTGACAATAAACAATTCTGACATCTTTTTTACACCTGACATTGACATTAAATAGACTGACAGCTTTTTAAATAAAACAATCTTAATTTTCAATTTATTAAGCTTGATACCTTATTAAATAATTATCGGAATTCCTTCCCCCCTTCTTACCAAAAAAAAAAAAAAAAAAAGAGCCCCTTTCACTTTTATTTAACTTAAATCCAATCGAAATTACCTTATACACTCTCTCAATGTATTCTTTGACATTTAAATAATTGATGCTATTCATTTATGACTAATCTTGCTAAATTAAACTAACTCAATTTAAATTTCCTTGTTTGTTACAATATTATAATTTTTAAAATAGCTTCTGTTTAATTTAATAACAAACGTGACATTAAATTTTCGACCTTTGACAATTGACCCTAGACAATTGACAACCAATAATAATTTTTTCAATTGACACTTAATCAGGCCTGACAAATTAATTAATTACGTGACTGACATTTACATTAAACGTTCAATAACACCGACAAAAAAAACTATTGACAGTTTATATACAGCGCGAAATCTATTGACATCTCGCGTCAAAACACGACAATTATTTTAATTTTCCGTCTTAATTATCATAATTAACATTAAAATCCCTCCTCGACACTCCGTAGTTACATCATCCCAAAGTAGCCTAAATTATTCAATCAATTAATTAAAATTTTGCCAGTCCCTTTAGAAAATCAGTAGACAGTCATAAATAACTCCATAGAAATTAACCATAGAAATTAACGGTAGAAAAATGGTGATGAATACACGCTCCACTTTACTTCGTAGAAATAGTCCCTCAAAGGCAGGAACCAGTAGATATTCCACCCGCCGTAGCTCACTGGGAACGATGTCCCCGTCTAAGGCTTCGGCCACCAGCTTTGGTAGACGGGCATCAACAAACCAGCTGATAGCCCCCAAGGCGATGGCACCTGCCCTACGAAGAGCTTCTTCGGTAGAGGTGGAGGGGAAAGCAAAAAGGGTATCTGTTCTCCCGCAGATCGCGGAAGACAGCCAAGGGGAGGGTTCCAAGGCAGGGCAAACATATGACAGGAAATTTTTCGCAACTGCATATCCAGCAGATTCCAATCCCATGGGCCCATTGCAGAAAGCAAAACATGAGCTCATGCTGTTTATCAGGGACACCGTGAAGCACAGGGCTATTTTAGCAAAAACGCCCCAATTTTCTGATTGGGAACAGCGTATAGGCTCAGTATTAGCCCTGTTGCACAACCTTCCAGCATTTTGGCTAGGGGAGGCCGGGTCAGGAATTGATGTGGGAACGGGAACAGAGGATCTTGTGGTGGAGGATCCGGTTGTGGAGCAAGACTTGGGGCCTTTGGCAGGCCCTAATCAGGATCAGCAACCGGGTTCCATTCCCTTGAATGAGTCGGACGTCACCAAATTCTTCACTGTTTTTGGGGGAATCATGCGGGAGATGTATGACATAATAGTTAGGGAAAACGAGGCCAAGACAGCAGGAAATAAGGAACAGGGACAACAGTTGGCAGGTCAAGGAGGGAAAAATAGCAAGAAAAAGGGAAAGGGTGGGAAGGGGGAAAATAGTAAGGTTGTTGCGGCAGAGGAACCGTTGGCAGGGGAAATTTTTTCAAGTGACCAGGGATCTGGACCACAAGGGGGGCAAGAGGGGGCGCAAGAATGGCGGACGGTAAAGGGAAAGACTGCCGTGCGCCGGGAGAGGAGGAAGAGGAAGAAGCAGCGTGAAGCTGAGCAAGCAGCCAGCCTCGCCGCAAATACCCAACCTTCTGCTTCCCAACCCAAGCAAAAGCCGGCACCTGCCTTTAATCCCAGGGCCGGCAGAATGCCAAATGCCATTGAACTTGAATCAATTGGGGGATTCAAGTACGCGGACATGATGCCAATCCTTAGGGAAACGGTGAAAAAGGAGGATGTGCAGAGAATTCGCACAAACTTCAAGGGTCATCTACTCCTGGAATTAGCACCATTGTCGCACCAGGAAACGATGACCCTTTGGAGAGAGGTGTCCAAAGCTCTTGACGGCAAAGCCAAATGCCGACCGCGGACACCCTCAGTGCGGGTGAACTGCACCAACATTCCGCCTGGCACTTCATCCGAAGAAATTTCTTCGGAAATGAGTGCCGCGTTGGGCGTTGAAATTTTCAGCGACCAAATCACGACCGTAAAAACGCATTACGGTACGTTGGTCGCATTTTTCGATTGCCCAGCAATAGCGGTCACCGACCAGGCCCTTGCGAGGCAGTACACGGTTGGTTTCAGCAAATGCTGCAGGCTTCGGCTATTGGAACGCCGGCGGCAATGCTACCGGTGCTACGAATACGGGCATACTGCTGCCCGCTGCCGTGGCAAGGACCGTAGTAGCAAATGCCACCGTTGCGCAGAAGATAAGCACGAGGGTCCGTGCACTAGGGAGCGGAAGTGCTTGGGATGCCAGGGTCCGGATGCAATCGGGCACTCGCTGGGCCAGCGCAGTTGCCGCTACTTTGGAAAGGTAACCCCACAGCCCAGTCATGATTAGAGTGTTCCAACAGAACCTCAATCATGACCAAATGGCACAAGACTTGCTTTTGCAAAGTGCTCGTGCCGAGGGTTGTGATATTTTGATTCTCTCGGACCCCTATTGGGTGCCGAGTAATAACAGCAATTGGGTTACCGATACCACTGGCCGGGTTGCAGTGGTATCAGTTGGGGATTATCCTTTTCAGCGCATCATTGACAACCAACGCGAGGACTTCGTTGTGGTCGAGATGCGGGGAATTGTTTTCTGCTCCGTTTACCTACCACCCGTGGGTTCCGATTTGACTGTCGAGGAATACAAACGCAAATGGACCGAAATTGTGTCTGTACTCCCACGGAATCGGGACACCGTGATCGGGGGTGACGTAAACGCCTGGTCAGGTGCATGGGGGATGGAGCGAAGGCCAAACGATGGGGAAAGGGTATCTAGGGGGGGAGTTGTGATGGACGCGGCGGCTGCTTTGGGATTGGTTCTCCTAAACCAGGGCAACCAGAGCACTTGGATGGGGGGAAATGGCCGCAACTCCATAGTGGACGTGTCGTTTTGCAGCCCCTCTTTGGTAGGGGAAAATAATTGGCGCGTTTGTGACGAAACCCCAAGTGACCACAATACTATTAAGTTTGTGGTCGGCAGGGTTCCGAGACAGCGTGCCAATAACGTGGGACACTCAGCAGTGAATGGGGGAAGGTGGTCCACAAGATTCTTCGACAAGGATTTGTTCGTTGAAATCTTGAGGGACCAGGACATTTTTGGGCATGTTGCTACGGCAGAGGAGCTGACCCAGGCCATTACGGTGGCTTGTGACGGCACCATGCCTAGGCAACCCCCAAGGCGACAGGGCCGGCGTCCAGTTTATTGGTGGACGTCCGAGATTGATCGGTTGCGCAGCCATTTTCATGGAATGAAACGGCGGTTCAACCGGGCCCGGACCGAGGAGCAGCGCGAGGAAAGGCGTCAAATGAAGTCGGACGCACGCGCTGCCCTGGAACGGGCCGTCAAGCTCAGCAAGGACCAACACAAGCAGGATCTGCCGGAACAATTGGAACCGCACGGCTTTGGCCCTGCGTACCAAATCCGCAAGCAGCAGTGGGAAGGAGCTCGGGTTCCGATGGAACGGGATGCTAATAAGCTCCAGTTCATCGTGAATGAGCTCTTTCCCGAGCGTCCCCCGATGGAGTGGCCCGAGACGGAAGTAGGTGGGGATCCGATGGATCCGGTCTCGGAGGAGGAGTTGGCGGAAGAGTTGAAGGAGATTGCCCGCTCACTCAACCCCAAGAAAGCTCCAGGGGACGACAATATTCCGAATATGGCTGCAGCTGCGGCAATTATGGCTTTTCCTGCCGTTTTTGCCAAAAGCTATAAGCAGCTACTGGAGGCAGGCACTTTCCCCGACGCATGGAAGCGGCAGCAACTGGTGCTGCTTACCAAGTCGGGGAAACCACCTGGGGAGCCCTCGTCATACCGGCCCATTTGCTTGCTGAGTGTGTTGGGGAAAATTTTGGAGCGGTTGATTCAGCGGAGGCTGACAACCCACCTGGAGTCCACTGGGGGACTTTCGGATGCCCAATACGGTTTCCGTAAAGGGCGTTCGACCGTGGATGCCATCACTCGGGTGATGGATAACGGGAAAGTCGCTCTTGATAAAAAGCGAAAGGGGGATCGCCTCTGTGCGGTGGTAACGGTGGACGTCCGGAATGCCTTCAACTCGGCAAACTGGACAGCGATCGGCCAAGCTCTGCAGCGTAAAAACACTCCGCCTTATTTGCAGGCGTTGCTGCGGAACTATTTTATTGGCCGAACGCTCCACTACGATACGGATGAAGGAGTAGTGTCGAGGACTGTATCTGCTGGCGTTCCTCAGGGTTCGGTTCTAGGACCAACACTGTGGAACGTCATGTATGACGACCTACTCCGCTTGCCGCTCGATGGACTACGAGCGGACATCATCGGGTTTGCTGACGACGTGGCCTTCACATTTTTGGGAAGGACCACGGAACAGGTCAGCGCGTTAGCAACGGCTAACCTGGAGAAGATCGAGCGGTGGTTGCAAGGAGTCGGTTTGGAACTTGCCCACCAAAAGACCGGGTTCATGATCTTTTGTACCCATCATGTCCCGCAGCTCGCAGAGCTACAAGCGGGCGGTCACTCGATCCAATCCACGGAAACGCTGAAATACCTGGGAGTGGACCTCTGCCGCAAACAGCACCACAGCCGGCATCTGGAGAGGGTGGTCAATAAGGCTTCACGGATTACGAATGCCTTGACCTGCCTGATGCCGAATAAGCGTGGTCCTAAGAGCCGCAGTAGGAGACAGCTCGTAAACGTCGGCAACAGTATCATCCGATACGGAGTTGCCACCTGGGGGCGATGGGTCTTAGACAAGGAGACCCATCGCAAATCGGTCCAAAGGGCGCATCGACCGGGGGCTCTCCGAGTCGCCAGCGCCTTCCAGACCGTATCCTATGATGCCGCTTGCGTTGTCGCCAACACCACCCCGTTAGTCCTCCTCATGCAGGAGGATATCCGCTGCCACGACGAAAAGGTAGCGAGTGGTGGCGTTCAATCGGACATACGGAAGCGACAACGGGAGGAAACGATGAGGCGCTGGCAGGACCAGTGGACCACGGGTGCAGGGCAACCAGGAGCACCAGGATTGAAGACGAGGAGACTGATCCCAGACATTAATCTCTGGGTCAGCCGCAAGCATGGGGAAGTCGACTTTTTCCTCACCCAGCTCCTCACGGGGCACGGGTTCTTGCGCTCCTATTTCGTCGAGAAAGGCATCCTGGATGGCTCGCCCAACTGCCCCGAATGTGGGGACGCCGTGGA